>NW_013667700.1:188034-190938 GCF_000517525.1 Limulus polyphemus
GCAAGAGTTCGTCCTCCAATATTTCGACGTATTTCGCAAAATTTATGTTGCCAACGCATTTCACTAAGCTCGATCTCCCACCAACCCAAACAGCTCCCCAAACCATCACGCTGAAACCACCATGCTTCACAGTTGACTACAATCTGTTGAGCCAGATCTGGTGAGGCATTCTCCAGACCCATATCCTTCCACTATCCGAAAATTGAGCGAATCTTGATTCGTCTAAGAACAATACGGTCTTCCAAAAGTCCAGAGGCTTGGTCATCATATCACTTGCCCACTTCTTTCGTCTGACTATGTTGGCAGTCTTAATAAGGGCTTCCATCTAGCTGCTCTGCAACGATAACCCAATGTGTGGAGAATCCATTGAACAGATTTCGGGCTCATCCCACCAACTTTGGCCACTTCTGCTGTCATTAATCTGGGATCCATTTCGATGCTCCTCTTGACAGCCCTTTTTGTCCTCTCCAATGGGCCAGGACGACCGAGACGCTGCTCAGATGTTTCCTTGCCGTGTTTCCTGAAATGCACGATGATTCTTTTGACTGTCGAAAACGGGATTCCCAAATTCTGCGAAATTTGCCGCTGACTTATTCCACCATCTGCTTGACCAACTATCCTTCCTCTAACAAAATCTGACAATTCGAAAGAACCTTGAGTTCTAGGCATGTTGTAGCACAAGATAATTAGTGTGCGGACCATTTTCATTTATATAGTGCTCTGTGAACACAAATTAGTTAGCATAAATCAGTTAAATGACGAAAACTTAGGTGTATATTTACTTGTGACCACTCAGTGTATATATATATATTACATAAAATTTTAAAATAATCCCTTATTATTGAAACTTGATATACATTTGCTATTAGCATGATTCTAGTGCATCAACTATCTATATATACTCACATTACGTTATTTTTAAACGTCACATAGATGTGTTAATGACAGTAAGTTTCATGTCCCTGGATACCACAATTTCAGTATTCTTCATCAATTACCACTCACTGAGAAGTTAGGAGTCGCTTTATTGTTACGAAAGTGGATACAAAGTTAATTTATATTGTTCTCCACCTTCTGGCTAACAAAGATTGTATCGTTTGCTATCGATTATCATTACTTAGAGCATACAAGAAAAGACACAAAGTATAAACAACACTAAATCCAGAAATATCTGTTATTGGTTCACGTATGATATAGAAAACGTAGCTCATTATTAGATGAAGAACGGCGGTCTGATCGTTCAGAGGCTTATTTTTAGTGACTGACTACAACTGTACAAATAGCATACTGTGAAATAAGCTATATCTATCGATCTCGTCCGGTTAACTTGGAAAGGTAAAACATATATGGTTTAATATGAAATCTTCTTGCCATTATATTAACGAAAATTTACATGTTTTTCGCTCCTTTACAAATCCTCTCTTCTGTTACAGTTAAAACGCTTGTATATTATATGGGTCTTCCTTCCTTCTTTTTGTTCTCCTTCTCTTCAACGTACTTAACAGTTAGCACATACGTACTCTGCAGTATAAATCTCTTTCTTTCTCTGTTATCTTGTGTAATAACATTAATCGTTTCACTTTTACATCTTCTTGTCGCTTTATTCACCAGTTACAATATACACACACACACACACACATATATATATATATATATATATGTGTACTAGCGAAAGTACCCTGCTTCGCTCGGGTTATTAGGTTGATATATTCTAGATGATTATGTCAGTGTGTCTATTTTGAACCTATTTTAGCATCCTGCAGGTGGATATATAGTTTTCAACTCGGAGCTTCTTTTGGTTTATGCGAATGAATCGCAGCCCATTACGATTTTAGTGACGGGGATGCAAGGGGGGTCGTAAAATCTTGTAAGTGTATTGAATGTTGGTATGATTTAAAGAAATGAATAAATAAGCCTAAAGTAAAGACATAGTGTAAGATAACCTAGCCTAGAGCTAATTGCATAAAATGTATCATGAAAGTAAAAATATCGATCCAATTTTAAACTTAAATCGTTTCTGTATTAACGTATTTTATGTTATATCGCCAATGTTTTCAATAAAAAACAAACCTATTTAACCAACAGTGACTCTAAATTAAGATATCAATAAATATTTTCCAGTTTAATTGTCTATGCATTTTATTTTATACTTTCAATACATAGACTAACATCAATATTAGGTTATACTTCGTTGCTAAGCGACATGACATGAAAGCCATTGTTGAAATGTAGTGTTACCAAAATGCACTGGCTTTTCTATATATTAGAAGTTGTTAATCTAATTGATATACTACAGGGTATACTATGGAGTGGTATTACTTGCCTCGTCATTTTTGATGGGCTATACGTCTATAACAATAGAGCGTGTCTGTCTGTCTGTGATTTCTGTTTGTAATATAAGGAATCACTTCTTTTCTATGTGGTTTTTCGCTAACTTGCTTCATTAAAAAGATGCGCATGCGCGCACGCACGTGGATAAAATAAGTAATAATACCCAGGTACACACCTTCAGGGTCTACTTAGTATGGTTGCAAAATTTCAGGTTTCTAGGTTCTTTTCTCTTGGAGCTATTGTGGTCACACACACTCAGAGACACGCCCTTATATTATTATTGATACATATATATATATCTTTTATTTTATCTTACAGTTACTACACAATCTATTTACATATCCTCTCACTCTTTTCTTTTTCATTATCAGTTATTACATAAGCTATGTATACTCTCTCTCTCGTTCGTTTCTTTTCCCTAACAGTTACAACACAAACTATGTACTTACCTCTCTCTCGTTTCTTTTCCCTAACAGTTACAACACAAACTATGTACTTACCTCTCTCTCGTTTCTTTTCCCTAACAGTTACAACACAAATTATGTACTTACCTCTCTCTCGTTTCTTTTCCCT
>NW_013667700.1:191772-195772 GCF_000517525.1 Limulus polyphemus
CTGTGAACACAAATTAGTTAGCATAAATCAGTTAAATGACGAAAAGTTAGGTGTCTATTTACTTGTGACCACTCACTGTATATGTATATATTGCACGACCGAAGCTTAGAACTTTCTACAAACTACGAGACGTTATGATGTAACAATACTCATTTAAAGCAACGAGAAAACTTCAGAAGGTTCGAGTAACACGACGTCAATTCACAACAACTGAACTACACAACAAATGATTTGTAAACAGTTATTTAAGCAAACTTACCATAACTATCGCTTTTAAAAACAACCCACCTTAGTGCTCGCACAATATAAATTGAATAATACTTTCGTATTAAACTTAAAATGAAGAGTCGTGTATATTTAACAATAAGACTCTCTTCAAGAAAAATATTTACAACATTTTTATAATATATACAAAGACTGTTCTCAATTCATGCATTAAGTCTATTCACACAATCTGTACAACATTTGCAGTCCCATTGAGGGCTTCATTGCATAACCGATAGTTCTAGAGATACAACGCCCACATCATGATTCTTGCACTGTCGATTTTCCACCTTTGGATGTATGCAAAGGGTTGATGGTCCGTTTGGATGATGAATTCCTTCCAGTAGGGGTAGATCTGGAACTTTCATATGGCAAATATGATGGTCAGGTACTCTCGTTCGATCACAGAGTAGCTCTTCTCACTACTCAACAGCTTTTTTCTTATGCACATAACTGGAAACAGTCCGTCTTCATGTTCTTGTAGGAGTACTGCTCCAATTCCAATGTCTGAATCATCGGTCTGTATGATGAACGGTTTCTTGAAGCCTGGCATTCTAAGGATTGGAGATCTTCCTAATGTGTTCTTTAACTTATGGAATGCCATTTGCTGTGGTTGTTCCCACTTCACCTAGTTGGGTAGGCCTTTCTTGGTCAGATAAGTCAATGGTAAAGCAATTTCAGCGTAGTTTGGTAGGAACTTCCTGTAGTATCCCACTAACCCCAGGAAGGATCTAACTTGTGGCTTGGTCGTGAGAGCTGGTGCATCTTGTATGTGGGTTAGTTTCTCCTCTTCCATGGCTTTCTGTCAGTTGCCTATCTTGTGTCCAACAAAGTCCAGCACAGAATAACCAAAGTAGTAGTTAGATGGTCAAATCTGTTGCCCCAGAATGTTGTCCACATAATGCTCGATATTGGTGGTTTTGTGCAACATCTTCATCATCATGTAGTTGAATGTTGCTGCTGAGTTGGCTAACCCAAAAGGTATCTTCTTTAACTGGTAACATCCGTCTGTTGTCACAAAGGATGTCTTCTCTTTACATCCTGTTTCCATTGGGATCTGCCAATAACCTTTACTGAAGTCGATCTTGGAAAAGAACTTGGCTCTATCTAGTTTTTGCCATGATAGCCCCTGTCTTGCCCATAGGTTCGGAGTCAAACTTCGTCACGAGGTTCAGTTTCTGGAATTCTATGCAGAAGTGGTTTGAGCCATCCCTCTTCATGATTACGACTTGTAAACAGTAGGCCGACTTCGAAAGCTCGATGATTTCAGCTTCTAACACTGCCTCGACTTTTTGTTGATTAGGTCCCTCATTAAATAGGGCATATGGTAGGGCTTCACTTTCACAGAATCCCTGGTCGTAGACTCAATCTAGTGTTGCACAAGGTCTGTCTGTGAAGACATCTGTGTACTAGCACGGTAGCTCTTGTAGGTATTTCTTCTGCTTGCCAGTCAGTTATTATGTTAACGTCCATATACATCTCATATCCACCCAGCAGTCTTAGGTCTAACAGGTCTTCATTTTCTATGACAAAGTCGCCATCTCCTAGTTCTGTGCATATGACAGCCACACCTGCAATGTCCATCTGTGTCTCAATAGCTGCATCCATTAGGTGTTCTTCCGTCTCGAAGTATTTCTTTAACAGATTGGCGTGGTAGGTTTTGTCTTCCAGTCTACTTTTACCTTACAGTCTATTCTGATGACAACTTCTTGTGCTTCAAAAGGTCCTTTCCACTGCAGGATGAATTTGTTGTTGTCTGTGGGTAGCAGAACTAAGACCTTCTGTCCGACCTTGAAACTTTGATCCTTGGCTTTCTGGTCATAGAAGTGCTTCAGACTGCCTTGAACTGCATACAAGCTCATTCGAGGAAGTTGACAGGTCTCCTTTAGTCAGTTTCTGGGATCTAACATTTACTGGTATGAATTCCCTACTTCTGACTCTTCTTCTCATATCCACAGCTCTTCAAATTTCTGCATTGGACCTCGTGCTGTTCTTTCATACAGCAAATCAAAGGGTGAAAATCCCATACTACCTTGTGGGAGTTCTCTGTAAGCAAATAATACTGCCTGCAGGTACCTGTCTCTCTTGACACATCTTCTTCAGGATACTCTTTAGGACTCTGTTGACTCTCTCACAAAGTCCATTACATCTGTGATTGTAAAGAGTTGCCTAGTGCTAATGGGTCTGCACACTTCTTGCATCAATTTTGAGGTAAATTGTGTCTCACTGTCACTCAGGACTTCTTATTGAAAACCTACCCTGCAGAACACTTCCAGTCACAGACTATGATACTTCTGTATGTTTTAACGTTTTATGTATGATTGGAAATAGATATATACTAATCACCTATTCTGCATTGTCTTATGAAAATACCCACATTCTACTAGAATAATTTTAAATGACAACCAATTGTTCATCGTTATCAATAATATATAATACCAGTTGTACTGTAGAGAACTTTCATTTAACTATATGGTGCTTTAATATAATCTTATTATCTGTCGTTTTCTTCACAAGCTTTATGTAAAAGAACATAAATTATGTTGTAACTGTGCTTTGAGGATTATCACTCTTCATTGTTAACACTAATATTTTACTAAGCCAGTATCTAAGAGAAAAGGTTCGAGACAAAGACAATAATATAACATTTTTTATTATCTAGATTAAATGTATGTATGTGTGTAATATATTATAGCTTTATTCTAACTGTTGTGTAATGTCATTATAGTATTTTGCACTGGAAACTTAAAAATAATTTTTTTTACAAAAAGGTCACATTCCCATTACAGCATTGTTTGCAGTGTTGAATATTTAAAACTAATTTAATCAACCTAATGAACGTTTGGGAACACTCATGATTGTAGATGTCACTGTTAAGTGATGTCACGTGGTTATATTCCACTTGATAACGTCCCACACTGCTTAATTCAATTGACGCATGAGAATGAATACAGCAGGTCTAAAGAGTTTTGCTGAATTTGTTTTGCATACAGTAATAAAACTTAGTAAAACTTGGCAATCATCCAGTTACTAAAAACTTAATTTCCTGTCACCTGGTATTAAATAATTATCATATAGTATGTAAGACCACTTATAATCTAGCCCTATTTTTCAACTTTAATTAATGCCTAGTGTTATCAGTAGAGTTACTGGTTACTTTTATCTTTACATATAATCTATGTTATAAGTTCTACTGCTAAGTTTCCTAGATCAAAAGAAACATAATTTACAATAATGCAAATATGCACACTCGTAAGTCCTAAGTGATAAACAATCTGGCGCTTAAAAGTAATTCAAGGATGCGTAATGATATGGACCGAAGATCATCAATCTTTGTACCTTGTGGTAAGGGTGTTTCGTCGACAATTAAACCAAGGACAAGGGATCTGGGAGTGAGAAATCTTCAATAAGTTGCAGTCATGTGAGTTGGAGTGGGAGATAAGATAGAATAATATAGTAAAGAAGCTGACTCTACGTTCGTATAAATTCAGCAAACAGAAATGCAATCTACATTATACATAAAATAAGCAAAACTAAAAAAAAAAAGAATTCCTCTGTTATGTGTGGGAGAATGAAAGTATCTTCCCGTTAGTATTGTTATCAGTGGCGTAGCAAGAGGGGGCAAGGGGGCAGTCGTCCCCGGGCGCAGGTGTGAAGGGGCACAAAATTTCCACTGGTCTATAATGCCTAATAATTAATAATTATGCTCTCCCCTAGGATATAGCGCAACTGCCCT
>NW_013667700.1:196063-196883 GCF_000517525.1 Limulus polyphemus
TATATGCAACAGGCAAGGCCTAGATCTAGATCTGGTAAACATTATAGGCCTAATGTAGTGGTTTGTAATTGTATTGGCTGATTGTAAATCATGTCTTACACTAACTAATGTACTATACTTTATGTCTAATTGCAGTTATAACTTTATTTCTAGACCCTAGGTCCATCATCATACAAATTGTAGCATATATTATAGGCATACTTAGATCTATCCTAACTATTAAACCAGGCATTGTACTGGGACAGATCTAATGACTAAGTTAATAGATCTAGATGTATCATTTGTTATAAAGGTTAGGCCTAATACATCTAAATCTAGTATTGATGAGGCAGGGTTATATCTAGATCTGGGTAGATGTAATACAAGGTGCTTTCAATCTATGCACCTAAATCTAAAGTCTAGTTTAGATGTATAAAGCTAAATTTCTGTCATCATTATTACATCTAGATCCAAACCTATGACTAAAAAGATGGAAATAACAGGTCTACCATTAATTAATTTTCTAGCGAATTAATCTAGGAACTGTAATCTAGCACCACTAATTAGTTAGCCTATATTTGAGTTTTCTCATTCTATCAAAACCTTTAATATTAAATATAGCCTTTGAGCCTCTAGGCTTATATTATGTTATGATTACACCCTTCTCCACAGTATGTGTCATTTTCATTCGAGCAGTTTCAGACTTGTCTCATGTAGTGTTCGTGTAGTTAACCTATCGAGTTTTTAAATGTGATTTTGCAACTGCCAGTAATCTCTATGGTGCTCATAGGCATGATTTACCAGCATATACACTCATCTGCATTGATTTTCTTTACTGTTG
>NW_013667700.1:197793-199268 GCF_000517525.1 Limulus polyphemus
CAAGAGGTCAATCATTCCTGGTTGGTGTATTCACCTCTACATAAAGCAGCATACTGCTTTTGTTGTCTTTTTTGTCATTTACATGTATGGCATCCGATAGTCGGTCTGCTTTCAAAATACAGGGTGGATTCTCTAAGCGGAAAAAAATTGAAAAGTTAAATGTCCATTTAAAGAAGCTGAGTGCCGAATTGGTCTTCAAAGTGCCATTGATGAAGAAGTTGCAAAGGCAAATTCAGCAAGAAAAAATAAATGGAGAGATGTACTGCGACGGCTGCTAGATTGTACACAATATTTAGCTTCTCAGAATCTTGCATTTTGTGGTCATACTGAGGACAAAACCTCAAACGAAAACTCTGGCAATTTCCTGCCACTTTTGCAGTTATTAGCAAAGTATGATCCAGTAATGAGAGAGCATTTTAGAGCGTGTTAAAGACAAGCAAACGTCAACATCTTATCTTTCTCCTGAAATCCAAAATGATTTTATAAATCTCATGGCTTCACATGTGCGAAATTATAGTTTGTGAGCAATTCGTAGAAACAAATACTATGATATTCTGCTTGATTCCACACCTGATTTAGCCTATCGTGAGCAATTGGCTCAAGTGATTCGGTTTGTTGACATTGACTTTAAGACAAGAAAAGTAGAAGTCAAAGAGTCATTTATTGACTTTATACAGATAAAGGAAAAAAACGCTGCCAATATTTGGAAAACAATAAGCACAAAATTAGAAGCAGATGGAATTTTACTGAGTGATTGTTGCTCACAATGTTATGATAATGCTGCTGTCATGTCAGGTCATCTGTCAGGCGTTCAACAAAGAATTCTGAAGCAAAATCCAAAACCAGTGTTTATAAACTGTGACAACCATAGTTTGAACTTAGCATGTCTTTATGCTGCAAGTCAGGAAACAACAGTTATTACCTTTTTTTGGTATGATTGAAGCATTTATAATTTATTTGCTCATTCAATAACTCGATGGGACGAACTGCAGCAAGAGCTTAAGATCTCTGTTAAGCATGAATCAGAAACACGGTGGAGTGCAAGAGAAAAGGCAGCAAAAGTTGTAGATGAAAAACTGGATGAATTGCTAAGACTGTTAGAGCAATTAAATGAGAATGGGGACACGGCTGAAACAAAATGTGGTGCTCATATAATATTCTGATTTTCTTGTACTTTTGCATTTTTGGAGAAATCTTTTACCATCTATCAATCGAGTGCAGAAACGTCTTCAGGGCCCAAAAATGAATTTTAGAGAAGCAGCTACTGATCTTGATTCTGAAATTGATAGCATCACGTGAAAAGTCCTGCCAAGAAGCACTTAAAGTGGGTAAGAATCAATGTGAAACATGGAGATTGACCATTGAAAAAAGAAAATACGTCGTAAACGAATACCTGGTAAAAATGCAGCTGATGCTAGGTTGACTGCTGAACAGGAAATTTATCGCATCATGAAGGATGTTATTGATCGATTGAT
>NW_013667700.1:200184-215632 GCF_000517525.1 Limulus polyphemus
GAGATTTCGAAGACGGAAAATTGCAAGGAAAATGTTCTGACTTAGCAAATAGTTATCCAGGTGATATTGATGGACCAGAATTGTACAGAGAAATTTAAGACTGTGGAATGTTGATAAGTAAAAGAACATAGACCGATTTTCCTGAACCAATGGTTGCAACTGATTTTTACAACTTTAGTGAACGTTTTTAAACAGAATGATATGTGTGTGTACGTAAATGTACATATAAGTACCACAGGATTGCAGTAACTCGGTAACTCTTAAATTTAAACATAAACTGTATTAACTGCATGAAATTTAAACATAAACTATATTACCTGCATGGGTATGAAATAATATAAATATAGAGAAATATTCAACTAAATAACTTAATCACAAAGTCAAAGTAAACAATAACTCTGAGCAAGATTGCGTCTAATAGTTAGTGTGAACGTATAGTTTGAGAAAAGGCTTATTTTTAAATATTTTAAAGTTAAACCGCAATGAAAATTAATGTTTTTTAGGTTATATTTATGTTTATGGCAAAGCTACTAAGGCTATGTGCCGCCATCCTCAACTTTTAACTACTAACCAGGATGAAGGTTTGTTTGTTTTATTTTTCGCGCAAAGCTACACGAGGGTTATTTGCGCTTGCCGTCCCTAACTTAGCAGTGAAAGACTAAAGTGAAGGCAGCTAGTCATCACCACCCACCGCCAACTCTTGGGCTACTCTTTTACCAACGAATAGTGGGATTGACCGTCACATTATAACGCCCCCACGGCTGAAAGGGCGAACATGTTTGGTGTGACAGGGATTCGAACCCGCGACCCTCAGATTACGAGTCGAGTGCCTTAACCACCTGGCCATGCCGGGCCGAGGATTTATCTCACTAATCACATTCATCCAGTTTAATTCTACATAATTGGTTATCTGAGCTCAGTCTTCCGCGGAGAATATAAAGGATTTTAACTTAGTAAATCCGTAAGTTCACTGCTTATCCACTGGAGGACTTACCTCATTCATCACATTCATCCAGTTTAATTCTACATAATTGGTTATCTGAGCTCAGTCTTCCGCGGAGAATATAAAGGATTTTAACTTAGTAAATCCGTAAGTTTGCTGCTTATCCACTGGAGGACTTATCTCATTCATCACATTCATCTAATTTAATTCTACATAATTGGTTATCTGAGCTCAGTCTTCCGCGGAGAATATAAAGGATTTTAACTTAGTAAATCCGTAAGTTTACTGCTTATCCACTGGAGGACTTATCTCATTCATCACATTCATCCACTACTTTCACAATCACCTTAGGTTGTGTAGAATTTTAGTCTATCTAAAACTATGTAAAAACTGAACATTCTGATACATATTTTCTACTTGCGTTTAGATTGCCCATCATTTCCTTACGTTAGCTGTAAATGTTTTTATTTTCTTTCTAGTATGTAATAAGGTGGTTTGTTAAATGTTAGGATATACGTATTTCTTACGGTACTTACTGACAAAGCACTGGATTTCCTTAGGATATAAGTATTTTTTATGGTACTTACTGACAAAGCACTGGATTTCCTTAGGATATACATATTTCTTATGGTACTTACTGATAAAACACTGGATTTCCTTAGGCTATACATATTTCTTATGGTACTTATCGCCAAACACTGGATTTCCTTAGGATATAAGTATTTTTTATGGTACTTACTGACAAAACACTGGATTTCCTTAGGATATACATATTTCTTATGGTACTTACTGACAAAGCACTGGATTTCCTTAGGATATACATATTTTTTATGGTACTTACTGACAAAACACTGGATTTCCTTAGGATATACATATTTCTTATGGTACTTAGTAACAAAACACTGGATTTCCTTACATGTAATTTAAAGTCGCTTCGCTAGACAGAAACAATAGCGTTTTAATTTCTTTATATCAAAGTCTATTTTCGAATGGAGGGTGTTAGAATAAGCTAGTTTATAACCAGTAAAATAAATGGTATATCTACAAATTCAGATCTCATTTGCTTTTACTTCTTTATTTATAGTTTAGACACTATTTAAAACCGTGTTTAGTTTTATGGATTATTCAAATAATCCAGTACAATGATAGTTTAGTTTTCTGATGGGGGGGGGGGTATTTACTGAAATTAATTTTCTTGGAAAAGTCTGGGTTAACCATATGAGCTTCAAGATGCATTTGTTTAACAGATCCATCGTATTGTAGCACTAAACTCTACGGTCAAGTAGTGCTCCAGATCGTCTACAGATCCATCGTGTTGTAGCACTAAACGCTACGGTCGAGTAGTGCTCCAGATCGTCTACAGATCCATCGTGTTGTAGCACTAAACTCTACGGTCAAGTAGTGCTCCAGATCGTCTTATGCGCACGTTTCTATTGCATACTTCAGCTGAATGTTTTGTCTATATACGAGATTTTGGAAGATACCAGAATGTTCCATACTCTTGTGGCCGTTAACATAATATTCTCTATTATTCTGCATAGTGTTTTACATCGTCAATAATGTATTGTTCTGGAACGTTCAGTTTTGGATATGATTGTTATAGAAAGTTTTGCTTACTTGCAAAAAGATAATCTTTAAACCAACTTCTAGTGATATATTTTTATTACACAGGAGTCAAAAAATTGTACTTTAGTATCAATAAAGTCGAACCAAAAGCTATCATTTCCCAGCAGTGTATCATAAAAGCGTGACCTTCAAAAGCACAGGAGCCTACAAGTGAGATTTATAAACCAACAGTTTTCCAGCTTTGTCACTGTAAAAGAGGAGAGCCAGAAAATAGTGCTGGAAATTAATTCAGTGTTCATTCAGTTTCTAAACATAAATTTGGAAAAGTGTGTTTCTTTTCATATGAATACAAATTACAGAGTACAAGGTTTTAGCTCAGAAATCCAAAAGAAGCTCTGGAAATAACAGCTTCAGATTCTTGAGGTCAAAGTGATAGTTCCATGGCTTCGTATATTGTTAACCAAGGAAATATCATGTTTCACAACATGGGTTCAGATCTCTGCAGTGCAGACATAAATGAAACAGTTGAGAACTTGGTGATTGTGAATACTCGAACCAACAACTGGTACAGACAGTGCTTTGTAGATAAAATCTATAACATGAGAGCGTTAGTACCGTAAAATTAGCACTGGAGTCACGGGTACACTACTATATTCATAGTTATGGCCAGGCTTTGAATGGAGCAACTTAGGATTCTCAAAAGGATGTAAAGAGGTCACTCTTGAGACAGATGTTATTTTCAAAACGCTCTAGAATAAAACAGTGTCTGTGTCACCTGGCGTCTGTATTCTATTTTCTACACAGTTTATTAAGAAATAGAAGCAATGTTATTAATAACAGAAGAGTATTAGGTGCAACATTTGATCTAAGACGCTATTATGCAGACAACAACAGATACAGAACAGATTGGAGGGGTTTGATATAACAACTGTGAAAATAAAAAGTTTCTTCGCATTTTGCTGGGTTCGAAAAATCAACAATCAACAACAACGTTATCAATACGTAGCGAGAGAAGCGACTTGTTGATAAAACACTTATCAATTCAATAAGATAGATGATTTTTTAAACGTTTTCTGGGAAAGTGTAAAGAAACTCAACTAAGTGCAAGGTTTCTGGAAAAGTTTAAGTTGGTGAGGGTGAGCAAGCACAGCGTGACAGTACAACCAGAGAATATTCTTCAAAACAATGACTTTATTCCGGAAATTGATTTAAGCAGAAGAGCTACAAGACATCGTGAATACTCTTATAACTATTTCAAGTACAATAGTGGGGAAAATTCCAGAATGTTTAATTCTATACAATATAAACCTGAAACTTCACTTTCTCTATGGCGGGTCGAGGGATCTAAACTTGTCCTCAAACATGCGTACCCTTTCAACCGCGGGAACATTATAATGTTACGGTAAATTCCACTATTCTCCAACTTCAAACTTAGTGGCGGCTAGCGCAGATAGATGCTTTGTCTGTAACAAACAAACCGCCACCAGCTGGCTTCCCCGCTCATCAAAGAAGTGTATCGCTGGCAAACCATTTAGCCATTATTCAGATACTTAAAGCTGCTTCGGAGATTTAAGGTACTAATTCTAGTATTGGTGGTTTCAGCGACAAATCACATAGCAGATTTAAGTTACTAAAGTTAGTATTGGTGGCGTCAGCGACAAATCAGTGAGCAGATTTAACGTACTAAAGCTAGTTTTGGTGACGTCAGCGGCAAATCAGCTAGCAGATTTAAGGTACTAAAGCTAGTATTGGTGGCGTCAGCGACAAATCAGTGAGCAGATTTAAGGTACTAAAGCTACTATTGGTGGCGTCAGCGACAAATAAACGAGCAGATTTAAGGTACTAAAGTTAGTATTGGTGGCGTCACCGACTAATTAGCGAGCAAAAAAAAAATGTTCAATAAAACTCGTAGGACATAAAATTGGTTAGGCAAAATATTTCAAGCTGGGCTAAATTTCTGCACGTTACTTTACGTTTATAAGGATGAGAGATGCTCTACAAGTCAGTGTAAACAAAGGGTTAGTTACTCTCAGTTAAGCTCATTTCATTCAATCGTTTTGTGCAATTTACAACAGTTCGTTACAGTTCGTATTGCCACATGTTATATTTGACGACCGTATGTTTTGATAATAGCCCCGCAGCGTAGTTTCCATTGCAGAAGAATCCGTCGTGAGGCTTTCATGTTCAAAACACACCATTCCTCTCTACTTGCTTTCCATAAGCCATCTAGTGGATAACAACGACGACTTCCCAGTGCACATTTCAACATTATGATCGCACAGAAATCCATAGTTACTATGTCCAGAGACTTGGCCGTTATGTCTTCGTATTGAATACCACGAATACTCGTTTCATTCTCCATCTGCCTGAGGTACGCGACGGTTGAACGGATGCGTCGTGGAAGCAGCTTGTGTACTCGTGGCTTGTTCCCTTTTCCAGACAAAAATCTTTACTTGTCATATTATATACTGTTGCCTAAGGCATGTGAACAGCTTTTGCCACTGACATTTGTGTTGGTGGATTCTCACATGTTACAAGACGACGTACTTTGCTTATTATGGCTTGGATACAATTTGTTGCAGGTCGTTTTCTCGATGGTCCTGAATCCCCCAAGTTGATCCATGTACCTTTGTTTTCCAATGCCATGAAGTACAAGGGATATCGTCGTCTTAGAAATTATAAATCCCCAATATGAGCAAACGTCTATGATCTGAGTGTATGAATATGTTACGTTGGAAAGAGCTGTTACACATTTTTCCCAAGAACGATCAATTTTTGATACATCACACTACCTTCGAAACGTCAAGCAATATCAAAACATAGTTCTGATACATTCCGTTCTACCACGGCTATGTTTGTTTTGTGAATTGCTGATCTGCACACTCAAAATCATTTTACTATAAGGTACTCAACCATCTATATAGCTGCTGGAGATACTAAAAAACCCTTGGAATAACTGACAAAAGATTCTAGTGATCCTTGGTGTTAATAGAGTCATCGATATGAAAACAGAGATACTAGCAAACCTAATGTAACTGACAGAGACCATGGCAGTATATTGAAGAGTGATTTTTGCATTTCTATTTCGTTGACAATTATAACTCTAAAGAAACAAAACCAAAATTTCAATCAGTAGCTAAGATATTGATGTGCCATATAAAAAACAATTGCTGAAGAAATGAATAGAACCACTAATGTAACAAATATTTTATTCGCAGCTAGTTTTCGCTGTAAAGATATGTGCAAAAAAAATTAATTTTTAAAATATTATTTCGTTGACGTGACTTGGTGAAAGAAAATAATTTCTGAGCTCCATATTGTAAAATGGTTAAATACTTTATTGAAGTTTGTTCTAAAACTAAAGTGATTGTTCTTCTCTTTAGGAAAAGGGAAGTCATTCTATTTCAATTTTCTTATTATTATTTTAAAGCTACTTTATTCTACTGTTTACTGCAATATAAATATATTCAAAGTTCCCCTTTATCTATGATCTTTATGCAATCGTACTTAAGCCAACAGAAACATGTATTTAAGATCATTAAAAGACTAAAATAACGACGATGTGCATGACTGGATTAAACATAAAACGACAAAAAGCATCTTGGAAAAATTACAGTAAGTATTTTCTATTTTGCTTAGTTAAATGGACGGGGGTTGTAAAGGATACACTGGCCAATCAAAATGTTCCAAATATTAATGGTTGCTACATTTTCACCACGTAAACGACCCTTAGGCCACGCCTTTTCAGACAGACAGGTCATCTTGTCTGGAAGAGTAAGGCTTTTACCCTCGCGACTTTAACCGCTTCTTTCTCTTGTACTTCAGTCCACGTGTTTTAATCAACGTGATGGCGCCAAGTCAATCTCCTCACTTCAAAAAGATGAACTCTTGTGGTCATTGGGTTATCTCGAGAGTCTCCTTTAAGACAGAAGAAAGCAGGAAACTGTTTCAACCAGTTGTTTATCTCAGTAAAAGTACCACCTACAACTCTGAAAACTTTACCAAAAGAACGTATAACCATACGTATCATAGTGACGTAGATATAAGTATAGATGAAGTTTATACCAGGATACAAAAAGAAATATATAACAACTTCTCTGCCCTGAACGTAAACTGTGGATATTTACAAACACATCTAACACTTCCATCTCATTGAGATTTGCGAATCTACTGGTTTTGTATTATTATAATAAAAGTGAACTAATTTAAAGCTCCAGTCAGTTTCGTCATAATTTTTATTATGTATCTGAAAAAGTAACTTAAGAAACAAAAACCCAAAACCTATCTCACTCTGAAAAAAAGTAATATTAAGTTCTGATGAAACTTTTAAGATGTCCTCCATCTTATTACTATTATCACTTCTCATACAACCTTCTAATTTTCGGAATTAGTTAAATCTGTTTGAATCATAAACCTAGTGAACTTTTGTGGAATCTCCTTAAGTATATTTAGACGATTTAAAGCTATTATATAATATATTATTTATTCAGATATTCCCAACGAGTTAAATAAATATAGACACGAGTTATTGAACAGATTTTGAACTCTTTGTTGTTGTTTTTCAAGCTGCAGAGTATAATATTTTATTTGTTTCAATATAATGAGAAGAATAGTTAGTCTTTATTTTCAAATGTTACCATTACTGTTTAATTTTGCCGTTGGATAACACGTGTTAAGTTTCAGTCAAAGGTGTAACAGAAATGGAATCATACCCCTCAGCTTGTATATAACTGTGGTGTCAAAACAACCACAACTCCCGACGCTGCACTATTTACAAGGAACAAAATAAAGCAATGCAGGGCTTAGGGAATGATGAAGCATATATTGGTTTAAGAAGAGAAAATCAAAATATTTCTAATACTGCATTCTGTTTAAAATGACTATTACTCCACAAACAAGCTGAAATGTTAACGTAGTTATTATGTAAATGTGTTTAGATAAGATAAGATAAGATTAGATAAGACTTAGCACTTGTTATTGTATCAAAAAACTGTTGGCAATATCATAAAGAAGTTTTACTGTGCAAGTTATGGGATTTTCTTGTTATAGCTTATTTTTTCTTCAGTTTGCCAAACAACCACGGGATTGATGGTAGATTTACTCGCGGGCTGTGAAACAACTACATCCATAACTCCTAGTTATTAGTCCCAATTGCACCAGTTCTTGTCAGTTGATAGAGTATTTTTGCCAGTTGATACAAATTAACAGTCAGTAGGCAGTGGATAACGCAGATTTTGTTATGATCGGTTTGGAGCCATTTGATAGTTATAAGTGAAACTAACTTAAACAGTGGTTGTACACTTAATATCAAGTAAATGTTTTTAACCTTAATGGATGCGTTTTGTGTAATACCCACGGCGGTTCAGTGGTAAGCTCGAGGGATCATAGTGATAAAATATGGAGTTTGATTCCTGTGATGAGCACAGCACAAATAACTCATTTTGTAGCTTTGCGCTGAACTAAACAAGAGTATTGCTTTGTAGAGTTTTAACTTCAATCTTGGAAAAAGAAGAAGAAATAAGAGGTTTCCCGGCGTGTCAGCAGTAAGTTTATGGACTTACAATGTTAAAATTCGGGATTCGATTCTCGGCGCTGGACATAGCGCAGATAGCTTATTGTGTGGTTTTACACTAAACCAAACAAAAAATGTAGAAAAATAATAAATGGAGATGATTAGATAAGTTTCTATTTTGTGTTAAATAAACTAGAGATGATTAGATAAGTTTCTATTTTGTGTTAAATAAACTAGAGATGATTAGATAAGTTTCTATTTTGTGTTAACTAAACTAGAGATGATTAGATAAGTTTCTATTTTGTGTTAACTAAACTAGAGATGATTAGATAAGTTTCTATTTTGTGTTAAATAAACTAGAGATGATTAGATAAGTTTCTATTTTGTGTTAAATAAACTAGAGATGATTAGATAAGTTTCTATTTTGTGTTAAATAAACTAGAGATGATTAGATAAGTTTCTATTTTGTGTCAAATGCTGATCATATACTAGAGATGATTAGATAAGTTTCTATTTTGTGTTAAATAAACTAGAGATGAGTGGATAAGTTTCTATTTTGTGTTAAATGCTGACTATAAACTATATAATAAGCCTGATAAAAGTATTTAGTTATGAACAAGTTAACCAAGAAAACATGACTGATAAATAAAAACAAGCTAGGACTAATTAATCACTTAAAGAGTAAGTTTGAAACCAAAAAGGAAATAAAATACAAAACGGTACCATAAGACTGCTAGTATTTCATTCATTATGCTCTTAAATAACCTCATACATTTAGGCCAAAATCGGGTTTTAAAACGCTTGTAAATCACCGAATTATCTAAAACTGAAGAATGTTGTTAAATATGATTTCAAATAGTTTAGATATACCGTAGAATAACTGCTTAAAAGTTAGTTCCAAACCTAATTATAAAACGGTGCTGGTAGCTAAGTTGATATGCAGTTTAAATACATAAACAAACAAATAAAATCGAAGTCGTTATGATTTCTTATCAAAGTACGATACAAGTTCGCCGAAACCTCGCCAGTTATGACAAGCAGAGCAAGTCTGAGTGTAAACCACGACAACACAAAAGTGAATAGCTTGGTTTTGTTAAACACAAAGCTACACAATGGGTTATCTGTGCTCTGTCCAACACGGGTATCGAAACCTAATTTTTAACATAGTAAGCCTGCAGACTTACCGCTGAACTACTGGAAGGCTACTTAATCACACAAGCTATTTTCGAATAAATATCGTATGTTTATCAGTTAAATGCGATTACAGTTTTCTAAGGCATGTGATTTGAATAGCTTTGAAGACAAAGATAGTATTAAGTATTAAGCCTGCAGACTTACCGCTGAACTACTGGAAGGCTACTTAATCACACAAGCTATTTTCGAATAAATATCGCATGTTTATCAGTTAAATGCGATTACAGTTTTCTAAGGCATGTGATTTGAATAGCTTTGAAGACAAAGATAGTATTAAGTATTAAGCCTGCAGACTTACTGCTGAACTACTGGAAGGCTACTTAATCACACAAGCTATTTTAGAATAAATATCGTATGTTTACCAGTTAAATGCGATTACAGTTTTCTAAGGCATGTGATTTGAATAGCTTTGAAGACAAAGATAGTATTAACTTCGAACCCAGTGTTAACACTACAAAGGAATATACAAAACATAATTTTGTTCTTCATAACATTACGAAACACTTAAGTAACGAACTTCGGCAACGACATTTTTTTTTTGAAATAAATACAGATTTGTATCAACAAACTGAATTAAATGTGCAATATAAATACTCCTACTTAAGGATTTAGGCTTAAAATGTATTCATTTATAATTTTCATATATAATCATTATAACATGGTAACTATTAGCTATGATGTGCTTACGTTCAGCATATGCACTAACAATGGATTTTTGAATCTTAATTGTGTTCCATATTAGGTTATGGGTGAAAGTAAAGGAGAATGTGTTAATATGTCAACCACAATCACTATCTCTAATTGTGTTCCATATTAGGTTATGGGTGAAAGTAAAGGAGAATGTGTTAATATGTCAACCACAATCACTATCTCCATTCTCATTAGCTTGTCCCTTGTGGCTCAGTGGTAAACTGAAGCTTATAACGCTAAAATTCGGGTTTAGATCCATGCAGTGAGTACAGAACAGATAGTCCATTATGGAGCTTTACTGTTAAACAAACAAACTTATAAGCCAATAGAACATTCACATTTATGTGCTACATTTTGGAAAGCGTTGCTTATAAAAATGTATTAAGCAGGAAACTCCAATTTTCAATATGTTTTTAAATAATAATCCATCTGTCACTGTCAAGAGAGTATGTTACAGTTTGTTTTGTTAATATCCGCCAGGTTGAACCTAGTGAATTGATTGAAACTAACTATCACGAGAGTATGTTACAGCTTTGTTTTGTTAATATTCGCCAGGTTGAACGAAGTGAACTGATTGAAACTCACTGTCACGAGAGTATGTTACAGCTTGTTTTGTTAATATCAGCCAGGTTGAACCTAGTGAATTGATTGAAACTAACTGTCACGAGAGTATGTTACAGTTTGTTTTTTTAATATTCGCCAGGTTGAACCCAGTGAACTGATTGAAACTAACAGTCACGAGAAAATGTTACAGTTTGTTTTGTTAATATCCGCCAGGTTGAACCTAGTGAACTTATTGAAACTCACTGTCACGAGAGTATGTTACAGTTTGTTTTGTTAATATCCGCCAGGTTGAACCTAGTAAATTGATTTGTTGGATATACAAAATTGTTCAGTTTAAGAGTTATTATTTACTTTGCTTAATGATTTAATATTTATTATGATTATCTAGTTTTCATAACATGAGTGTTATAAGTTAAATATTTTAAAAGCGATAGTTATGACAAGTTTCGTTACGTAACTCTGTACGAGTTGTAGTACGTTGTGAATGTAGTTTAACTGTTGTATTGGGCTTTCGTAATATTGTTGACGTCATCTTACTGGAAGCTTCTAAATTTTTCTCGTTATGTGTAATATTGTTGTTACCAAAGGGATAGGTATTTCTAGATTTTTCTGTCGCGTGTTATAAGTAAGTGCAGATATATATAGTAAGTGAGTGCGTTAGTGAAAGTAAAAGTGAAAAGTTAAGTCAGTGAAAGGAAATAAGTTAGTGAAAGTGAAGAAAGTAAAGTTAGACGATTGTCAGTTTAGCCATAACGGGCAATTTATAAAGTGAACGTATCACAGTTTATATTGTAAAAAACAGACGTAAAGAAGAATAATTCGTCTCGTCAAATTATGTTCTAAAGTACTTGAACCAGCCTGTATGGAGTTTGATAAAAAGGAGACAATTATTTAAAGTTATGGATACAACTGCGATACCAGTAGTGTAACCAATTATAATTATTATTATTTTGTACATACGTTTGACTTGTTTTGAATATATTAATTTGAAACAAGTAGATTGTGTGCTGTCTGTTTATTGTTGAAATTTATCGCCAACAAGTCACAGCCACCTACTGTAAAGAATCCGGCCCTATGAAATCTGACATGATTGAAACTCACAGCCACGAGAGTATGTTACAGATTGTCCCCAGGTGGGACAGCGGTAAGTCTAAGGATTTACAATGCTAAGGTCAGGGGCTCGATTCCCCTCGGTGGACACAGCAGATAGCCTGATGTGGCTTTGCTATAAAACACACATACATTACAGCTTGTTTTGTTAGTATCTATCTGTCACGTTGATTTACTGTTAGCTAGGTGTAAACACATACTTACACCGATGAAATCTCATAAATCTATGTTAGAAAGGATTTTACTTTCTGTCATCCACAGGACAACAGAGAGTGTCATTTTATGATGTTCCGATTTCAAGGTTAACTATATATATTGCAGTAGTTATAGGTGTAAACCTTCATACATTCTTATAACTGTAAAAGCAAATATTGGTTGGCGTATAACTTCCAGTTTCCTTTACTGATCAACAAAAGAGACAGAAGAAATATAAAAGGCTTATCATGCTACAAAACAAATTGCATATATTACCAATGGTGAGTGGCTGTAGATGCGAGCTGCGGTGCAAAGTGTGTCATTTACATATTTTGTTCACCCGACCATTCAACATACAATACTGCCACGGCTTACTTATGTCTGGGGGAGAATGTCACAGCTCTAGCCAAAGAAGGTTAAACATCTAGTGAAATTGTTAAATGAAGCAGAAACAAAATATACAACATTTTGAAAAAAGAGGGCCTTCGATGTTCTTCACGGAAACGGGAAACTAGCACAATAGAGCGTTTAGAAAATATGCCAGAACAACGCCCTCATATTCATAAAGAAGGCAATGGCTATAAAGAACCTACCAACCACAAAAAACAATTGGGATGAAACTGGCTACACCTCCTCCTATTGCTGACAATGGGTGCTTAAACAAAGTTTTGAAGTTTACAAAGACTCCAAAGTTTCCAGCCACACCTCAAAATTAATAGCTGTTTTCATGAGAAACTAGAATTACAGCAATTCCATTTGACCACACGGACATCTGTCAAGCTCTTTAGTGCAGCTCCAATCATAATTGGATTCTTGTAACTTTGGTCTGCTTAAACATCTTATTGGAAGCTGACATTCTACAGTGAAAGGTCTCTGGATAGTTTGTAAAGATGCATAGCCTAAGACTGACCTTGCCACTCCTTTGTAGTAGTTTCTCACAATGGAAATTGTGATGTCAGGAAATATTGCTTAATCATGGTCATACGTCAGAGCAGAAGAACGGCAAAGGAACTAGCTTCAAGTGTAGCACATAACAAGGAAGCTCGTCTTTATCAAGTACAAGTAACCCTCAGTTTAACTTATCAAGTTAACACTTTGCTCATTTATAAAACTACTAATACTAGTGTAATATTTGTTTTCGTTAGAAATGTCAGAAGTTTTGAGTCATATCTATTATATACACTGCACAAAGCAGTGAAAGGATATAATATTGTAGTTGTAACAAGGTAAAAACCATGTCAAGACAAAATAATGCCAAATCACTCTCTAAATTAATTTTTATGCCAATCAGAAACTTGATGATCCATCACGTCATCTAAAATTCAAATGATTGGCTTATTCTCATAAATAACTATTTGGTAGCGATGGCTTGACGTCTTTACAGTTTCTGCCATTTCATTTAATTATTACACATAGTCACCACATATAACAACCCGGATGTTGCATGTTCATTATGTTCTGAGGTATCTTCTACCACTCTTCTGAAAGAAAGTATTTTCAGAACATTTCTAATGTACCATAAACTAATTTTGTCTTGGATAGAGTACACAGTTCCAAGACATTATATTTTATAACTTTATAAATCATCAGTTCAACAATCACAGCCTCTTAACATTGTATCAGTCTAGCAAGGTTTCAGCTATTAAAATTAAAGATAACGGTATCAGTATAGCACAGAATGTGCTTTTTTGTATAAGAGGTTCTATAAAACTTTATTAACTTACTTATTTAAGACAACACCTTATACTGGTTGAAAAGAAAACTCAATGCTCTTGTCGATCAATTTTTGTCAGTTATTTTAATGATTTTCCTCAACGTATATAATTTTGCAAGAATTTTGATGCATCCTGATGATAAATTAAAAATGTTTTGCAACACCCTTTTCAGTGAATTGAATCTCTTGAATTCAAAATGCAGTTAAAAACAAATATAGAAAAAAAATCAATAAAGTGATTTAAACATCAGCTAGAAATTTGTTGATGTGATACACAAGGTCGTATTTCTTACATGACAGTAAATCTTACACTGGAGCAATGTCGCCTAAATATCTGAGCCCTTCTACTCTTTAACAACTCTACCTCTTTTACAGTAACCCGATGGCTCAGATTTGGGGCTTATTTTAATAAGGTTCGAGGCTCAATCTTTGCGATGGGTGTATCAGATATATGACATTGCGCAGCTTTGTACTGAACAAACGAAGTAACAGTAAAAGTTACGTTTTAAACATCTTAAAATTTGGAGAAATAATGAAACCAACAGGCCTAATAATAGTGATTAAAACACACTAGACCGAAAAATGTGTTTTTTCATAACTTACTTTTCAGTAATCAGTTACAGGTGTTTAATCAGAGGCGTGTAAAAATAGCATTTTAAAACTGTATTTGCCTGCCTCATGTCAGTATACAGGCGGTCTTTCGATCAATACCAGAACTCGTCAGCTCGAACCTCCCAGCTGTAAGTCTAAAGGATTACAATGCTAAAAATCTGGTTTCGATACCCGTGATGAGTACAGCACATACAGCCCATTGTGCAGTTCTGAGCATTATAACAAGCAAACAAACAAAATCGTCAGCTCGATTGGACATGGCTGATGATTATTCCCGCAGGTATGCCTACCATTAAAAACACACTCCATATTCATTGGGAGTAATGGTTGCAGGAAAAACGTTTGTCTGATCATGTGATATAAAGAAAAACAGCTGTCGCAACCAGAAGAATAATATTCAGTATTGTACATAATAATAAACGTTTGTTTGAACGATACAGTGGAATAACTAATGGTCATATTACCTACAATGAACAGAGGCAAGGAGGATGATAACTTTTTACCATAGTTATCCGAACACGAGCATAAACAAATTTATGACCAGCAAATATTCCTAAGACCTATCTAATATTTTATTTAAAAAATACATGTGCATATTGTGATCATAAATTGATAATATGGGATTACCATTTTCACTTTATTGAGATGTTACTTTGTTGTAGAAATTTGAAACTCCTTGCAAAATGATTTACTGGAACATTCGGAGAATCTTGTTTTTATGTGATGTAAGCTAATGGCCACATTCGTCTAGAGCTGCCAGCCACGTGTTGTCTGCGGTGGATGATGTCGGTTGGCTGTAATACTTCAGTCACGCTGAAACCTTGCTAGACTTGTACAATGTTCACACGCTGTGCTTGTTTAACTTTTGATTTATAGAGTTAGAAGATATAACGTTTTGAAACAGTGGACTAAATCAAAGACAAAAAGTAGTTTAAGGGTTAGGTGTACCGAGTTTAAGGGTTAGGTGTACCATTGACACCAGCTTGCCTTGCTACTGCTGTTGCTCTAAGAATCAAAGAACTTGTGTTTTACTAACCACGCAATACTTCTAAATAATTTAACAATATATATATCATGAAATAATATTGGGGCTTTCCCTAATGTGTGATCCTATTATCGTAGCAAAACTATTCACAAATCCTACATTGAAGGCTTACACTTGAGGATTTCTTACTGGGAGGGTTTTTATTACATATGTATATATTTTTACCTCTCTTTATCCACAACTCCTTCTTAAATTGTTCAACAAACGTTATAGTTACGATCATGATGCCCCCTCCCCCCAGTTACACAGCGGTATGTCTGCGGGACTTACAACGCTAGAAACCGGGTTTCGATACTCGTGGTG
>NW_013667700.1:215660-224204 GCF_000517525.1 Limulus polyphemus
CAGAGCACAGATAGCCCTTGTGTAGCTTTGTGCATAATTAAAAACAAACAAACAAACTATCATGATGGAAATGCTCGATTCATTAAAAATATATGCACTTATTATCTAAAAACTTAAATTTAAACAAAGCATTATTACACAATACTGAATCCGATGGTTCAGCGGTAAACTTGAGGGATGCTAACGCTAGAATTCAAGATTCGATACTCGTCGTGAACACACCTCAGATGACCCACTGTGCAGCTTTTCAATAGATCAAAAACATATCAAAAGCACAAAGAATTCAGCTAAATAACGTATGTTTGATAGAATGTTAGAGAATGTTACTTATAGTACCAAAGAAGTCTACAAACTAGTACAGAAGTTGTTGAAATCGCAGCCATCAAGATGGTCCTGAAAAAGTTGCAACTTATGCAACATCCAGGAAGTGTGCCTAGAAACGTACTGCCATGAAGGTCACTGGGGAATTTCCCAGCTATAAATATGAAATATGAGGCCTTTTGACACAGCTCAATAACGTATGTTAGTAAAACCAACAATTATTTATAGTTCACAAACGCTGTCAACACACCACACTCACTCCTGTGAGATCCGGACCGATCTAAGTGACCATCGGTGACCAAGCAAGTGCCAGCCCAGGATTTGCTCTTGGTTTTCTTTGATAGATTTATACGAATGATCTACCGATAAGATTAAATAAAGGATAGGTGCTGGAGACAATACTATGTATTCACATGAACATCTTTTAATAATTGAAGAAGACAATAAAGAATATCAATAGTTTTTTAAGTTAAAAAAGTCTAGAATAAACTTTATAATTTTCTTACATAACTAAATTCATTTCTTCCCTTCGTCTTAGTATTAAATATATTGTTCTGTAGTGACATTAATGATATTATTACCTTGTTATTTCCCCGAAAGTGGACCTAAGGTTGCCTGGAGGGATCACATGTTTTAACCACTGGAACCACTATACAGTAATGTGTTGTCTGTCAGTAAGTCAGTAGACAATAAAATGCACTGTCGTGATGTCAGTAAAACGTGCGTATGCCATGAATCACGAGAAGAATTATGCACTCTGCAGGCTATAAAACAGCATGACATATAAACTTCAAAAGTAAGAAATAAAAATATTTGTTACTCTTAATTTTGGTCTTATTTACTCTTGAAACAGAACACTTTCGGGAACCTGTGGAAGTACTTTTAGTATTAATAATATTGTTACGTAGTATTAATGATATTGTTACGTAGTGATATTAAGGATATTATAAGACAGTGATATTGTTATCTAGTGGTATTTCTTGGTATCATTCTTAAACAACAAAAAGTTTTACAAGGTAAAATATTCACTGATTATGTGCTATAAGTTTGGCAAGTAGTATGATCAATATTAATTTCCAATCAAAGCCAGCTATGTACTTAGAGTGAAACTAAAAACCAACTTGCCAATCAGTATAGCTAATTGAATATACTTTTTACACGTTCCTATTTATAAGCCCCCAATGGTTCAGGGGCAAGTCTGAAGGCTTATAACACTAAAAACGTGATGTTTTCGGTACCCGTGGTGGGTGAAGCACAGATAACCCATTTTGTAACTTTTGTACTTAACAAACAAACAAAAATCCTACTTTTAAATATTAAAATGTATTCTTTTTACCAGTTGGGTAACCACGCTGGTAACGACCTTTTCGACCGTAATCCTAAATACGTATATTAAGCTAACATGTTTTTTAATTGATATATTACACCATAACCATTGGGACTTTTCGGGCTACTACTGTGATGGAGTAGAAATGATTTCAGGCTTTATGAAAAATATTTCAATAAAGCTGAATAACCAGATATTTATTCATCAGAATTTAGATAACCAGAAAAGTTAGAAGCTTAATAACTCATACAGTGTGTCAAAGAGTTATGCGAAATAGGCTTAGCTCCAGTAATATTTTTGCTCTGTAATTCAAGTGGTCAGGTGGAAATCACATGAAATATTGGATCTGTTTTGAATGCTTATTAAGGTGTTGAAATTAAGCTAGTTGTTCAATCTGAGTAAAAACTATTATGAAATTAGTTGTATATTGTTTGAACTGTTTGTACTTTTTGAGAAAAAAAAACATCAAGTTTTATTCGGCAATAAATTTCTGAGTCACTTTTCAATCTCCAAAATATCTATTCATTATTCCAAAAAGAACAACAACAAAAAAAAACACAGGTTCAAGAAGTCCTGATAGAAATAAATAAAAACCCATAACCCGAGCGCTTTCGAAAGGTGGACCTTTCTTCTTCAGGGACAAACTGGGAATGTCTAGTTAGAGTCCTACAACATGTCAGGAGTGTGACTTAGGGATATGAATCAGGAGTATGAGTCAGGACAATGACTTTTAGCTTAAATAGTTAATGATTTTGGAATGTATATAGAAATCACGACCATTTTGCAGATCTGTACATGTTGATGTAAAGATTCAGAAAAATATGAAGAGCATGATATAGAACTCTAAGAGTGGAATATAAAGGTTAGCTGAAAACAAAATCCAATAACATGAAAGAAAGATAGAAAAACGACAAATAAAGTAAAAGAAAACACCCAAATGTTTAGCAAGATGTTAAAGAAGTGTGAAAAGAAATTTAGAAAAGAGTTAACAAAGCGAAACCATCAGGATTCAGAAAGTTGCTGAACACGTTATGAATGCTAAAATTAAAATAATACACGAAAATATGTCCAACTATTTAGGAAAATTCAACGATACAAAGCTGCAGTTCTTTTAAGAAACTTCGGATGTTAAAACTACCACTGTATAGAAACAACTATGTTAACAAACTGGATTATACAAAAGAAACAGGTCATAATGGAAAAGTACCATATCGAGCCTAGTTTGATCATTGTATTTGTATTTAGATTCAACCTATACTTACAACTACATTTTTATCAAATAGTCGGTTATCATTGTTAAATATTTGTAAGAAAGAAAAACAGGACAAAAACATCACATGTTTTTGAAATAGAATTGTAAATGGATACAAAGTATGATATTGTGCTTTTGATTTATAGGTGTCAAAGGTGTAGAATACTCTGCATCAGAATTTATCATCTTTGATGATGAGGTATAAAACTACAACAGTAATGCCTCGACTTACACTCCAGCATCACATACATTAGGCCAGTGGTGCTAGGACACTTTTTGTAGTGGTGGTGTGCAGGAAGCCACATTCCAGCATCTCATACATTAGGCCAGTGGTGCTAGGACACTTTTTGTAGTGGTGGTGCAGGAAGCCACATTCCAGCATCTCATACATTAGGCTAGTAGTACTAGGACAATTTTTGTAGTGGTGGTGCTGAAAGCCACACTCCAGCATCTCATACATTAGGCCAGTGGTGCTAGGACACTTTTTGTAGTGGTGGTGCAGGAAGCCACATTCCAGCATCTCATACATTAGGCCAGTAGTACTAGTACACTTTTTGTAGTGGTGGTGCAGGAAGCCACATTCCAGCATCTCATACATTAGGCCAGTAGCGCTAGTACACTTTTTGTAGTGGTGGTGCAGGAAGCCACATTCCAGCATCTCATACATTAGGCTAGTAATGCTAGGACACTTTTTGTAATGGTGTTGCTGAGAGCCACATTCCAGCATCTCATAAATTAGGCTAGTGGTGCTCGGGTGCTTTTTGTAATAGTGGTGCTGGAAACCGGAGATCAGCACCGGCTTCTATGTGCCATATTGAAATGAGAGGGATTTGATCTTGACCTTTGACAATGCCACCCTGTAAAGTCGACGTTTTGTTGTTGTTGTCCGCAATGTAAATCGCTGCTCCCGAATTAGGTGTCGTAGGTGCTTTTTATAAGTGCAGGACAAAGCCCACAATTTGACCAGACAAGAATAGACCCAAGAATGGGTGCTGTCGGTTAGCTAGCTAGTCAGCTTACTTTACCATAAAAATTCCGAACGGCAAAGCTAGTTACCATTGTCAAACAAATAAAAAAACTGATTACATCTGGCATCATAACAGTGGCATTACTCGGATATTGTTTTCATAAATCTGGTAGTGGGATTTCTCAGAGCGTTTATAACCTTGTAGTTAAACAAATAAAAAACTGATTACATCTGGCATCATAACAGTGGCATTACTCGGATATTGTTTTCTTAAATCTGGTAGTGGGATTTCTCAGAGCGTTTATAACCTTGTAGTTGTTCACTTCTACATCTTTATAATCTTGCCTTTTAATGAATTTTGTTCTAGGTAACTGTTTTTTTTTTTTAAGAATTTCAAAGTAAATGATTCATACTGACTTTTGCTTTCTTTTGCACATAATGAAAGTATTTCCTCAAACGTTTGTTTCTTCAAAATTAACAGACAATAAACCAAGATACTGCATCAGTATATACGTATCATAGTACAGTGTTTAACTTTATGTTTGTGATATTCTGATTTGCTGTTTAAACACGAGGACTGAACGAGATTCCTTTTGATGTTTTGATCTGCTGTTTAAACACGAGGACTGAACGAGATTCCTTGTGATGTTTTGATTTGCTGTTTAAACACGAGATTCCTTGTGATAGTTTGATTTGATATTTAAACACAAGAACTGAACGAGATTTATTGTGATGTTTTGATTTGCTGTTTAAACACGAGGACTGAACGAGATTCCTTGTGATGGTGGAACTATTTTTTATCTTACCTGCATAAATCAAAATTTTCATCTGTAAACGTGATAGATATTTTTGCTAGATAATATTTTCTCAGATTGAATTTTCCCATTGATAAATAATGCAGAATCAGAGGAAGTACATATCATATTCAGCACATGCGCTGTTTGGCTGTTTGTTTTAGAAGAAAGCCACATTGGGTTATCTGTTGCAACCAAGGCGAAGAATCACACCCCAGATTTTAGCGTTGTAAGTCCGTAAAAATTACCGCTGTCCCTCCGGAGGACCAGTTTATCTTCCTTTGATATAGATTCTGATATTTCATTATTTTTTATTTTTTTTACATTTTTAGAGAAAGCCTTTGTTGACAAGGAGATTTTTTTCTACGTGAACTTTAATTTCTAAATTATTCACAGTGATTTTATAAAATCAGTTGTTATTTGGTTCGGTTTTCAGGGTTTTCTTCTTGGGTGCTAATGAACACAAAAATGATTCCTAAACAAGAGCACTGCCAGCTTTCATTATGCATCGCAGAGAGACATTTTGTTTTTCTATTGTTTCTTCTTCTTACAAAAATGTTTGAATCGACCACCATTCCTTTATTTCTCGGCGGATTGATTTGAAACTTGGTCCAATATGCCCACACACCCTTTTTATTTATTTTGTATTCAGGGATCGAAGGTCAAAATACCCAAAAATGCACATTTTGGACTCCTTTACGGTCATATTTACAGCAATCAAGATGAAAATTAGCACAATTATAAATTTTTATGCGCCCAACACATTGACAAACCAAAAAAAGGTTGGATGTGCTCATTTGAGTATTTTTATGAGTGTCAAAACCCACATAAAAGCATAATTTTGGGGGTTTGGTCAATTACTCAGCCGTATTTTGATCAATTTACATGAGATTTGATACAATGATACTTTTCTTCAAGTCCCTCACATTGACAACAAAAATGGTGGACTTGCCTAATTTTAGTAATTATACAGTGGTCAAGATACCACAAAAAGCATAAATTAATGGGTTTTTTTTTATAATTACTTCGGCATATTTCGACCAACTTACATGTAATTTGGTACAAAGATTTTTTTACAGGTCCCATAATATACAGGCAAAACTGTGAATATTGCAAATTTTGATCATTTTAAGGGGTCAAAAGGTTATATAAACTCATAATTTTAGGGGGTTTGGTCAATTACTTAGCCTTGTTTCAACCAATTTACATGGAATTTGGTACAAAGATACTTTTCTAAAGGGAACACACATTGAAAAAATACAAAATGTTGGACATGCCACAAAAAGCATAACTTTAAGGTTTTTTTTGACAATTATTCCACCGTATTTCAGCCAATTTACACGGAATTTGGTACAAAGATACTTTTTACAGGTACCAACCAGCGATACAGACAATTTTGGAATTTTTATCTTTTGCTCAAATTTTCAGCGAAGAAAGCAAAATTTGAGGTTTTCGTGAACTATTCGCATGTATGTCAACCAACCTACAAGGGATTTGGTACAAAGAACCTTTTTGCAGGTGATATAGAAAGTTTTCCATTTTTTTTGCGTTTTCAAAATTTTTCTAATGTCAAAATTGGCCGTGTTAGGATTGCATGGCGGAGACATGTTACATTCGCCCGAGAATGTTGGCCTTTGTAATTTTTACACAAATGTTTCAAGTTTTGCTGATGAAAAGTAACAAATTTTATGTTACAAAACACTAAGCTATTTTAAAAAATTTTTCCTGTTTTAAGTACTCTTGGCAAAAGTCTAAAAATCATTCTAAAACTATTCTTTTTTTCTTGTTTTTAATAGTTGCCCTTATTATCCAAGTATTTTCTTTTTTCCCTGCAAACTCTCTCAGCTTTCAATGATTTTTTAATAAAAATCACAAAAAAGCAGAAATTTTAATCTATGGTCCCATATGTAACATTTAAACAATTTACAACAATTGAAATTATTGGGTTTTATATTTCTAAACTTGTACATGCCATTAATTATTTTAGTTCATCTGGGTACAATGCCACCCGGTGTCTTAGCAGTAATCTATTATACATCTACAATTTAGGGCTCAATCCATGTGGTGAATACAGCATTGTGAGGCTTTGCGTTTAACAACAAACAAATCTGTAAATGTGTGAAGAGGGTAATATATTTTGCTCGAGACACAATGTTGTATAGCAAAGACTTTATTATATACCAAAGTCATAATCTATTTTATTTTTATTTTTTGTGTGTGCTCACTCCTATGCTGATTCCTGACTGAAACTGAAGCCTTTTACTTCTTTTTTGCCCTTATATTATTAGACCAAGCTTCATACACATACATTACAGTTTAAAGTAGGTATTCGTTTTACCTATTTCATTAACAAGGTTTTATTTACCAATTTTTCTAGTCTTTTAATCTGCGCTCAAGTTTAAAAACTTCGCTCCTGTAATGTACAATATGGAAACAAGAGCTCATAATTATTATTTTTTTCTTGTGTGTGCGTTTAAGCACAAAACTACACAATTGGCTATTTACGCAGTGCCAACCTCGGGTATTAAAACAACATTTATAGCGTGTAAACCCACAAGCTTACCGCTGAGCCACTGAGGGGAGTTCATAATGAAGTAATTTATAGTAGTGTTTCTCCTACATCACGTAGTGTGTGTTTTCGAAACAATAACCGTTTTCTTTTAATAATTTAGAATTGCCATTTATGCCAATTACATGAAAGGAAACTATCCCCTCCAGGAGGCTGAATATACGTTTGTCGAACCCAAAAGAATTGAATGGTTTACTATGTTTAAAGGTTGCTGATGCTGGTTGTGTCCAAACTATGTACAAATTTCCTGCTTGTTAAACAGATAAACTATATAAGCGTTAATTCAGTTCTAAACTATTCAATCTTCAACAATACTGCCGTACTTTTTCAGCATGTGTTATAAAGCATGTCTTGGACGTTCATTTCTCAGTAGCTCCGCGATCAAAGTTTATTACTGGTCAACTAGTTTATTCTGTCGTTATTTACGTTCCGCTTGCTAAAATAAAAAGTGACTTTCACATCTACAACATAATCATGCGCTTTTTTTGTATTGTTCGTAAGCAGTAATTGAATTTCAAGTGGTCTCTACGTACTTAAAATTTACATTTTCTGATAAATATTAGTTATATTTAAAAATACACAATGTGAAAACTCTATTAAGATATCTAATTTCAGGAGTAAAACGCTATTTAATACATATAGAGATGTAACAAGAATAACATTTTAAATTACACTGTAGTACTTGTATATATATATATAAACATATTTTCCATCTATCCACAACACTCGTCGTCCAAAGATAGAATAACATTTAACACTCGTCGTCCAAAGATAGAATAACATTTAACACTCGTCGTCCAAAGGTAGAATAACATTAAACATTCATCTTCTAAAGAAGGAATAATATTAAACATTCATCTTCCAAAGATAGAATAACATTAAACATTCATCTTTCAAAGATAGAATAATATTAAACAATCGTCGTCTAAAGATAGAATAACGTTTAACATTCATCTTCCAAAGATAGAATAACATTAAACACTCGTCGTCCAAAGATATAATAACATTAAACACTCGTCGTCCAAAGATAGAATAACATTAAACACTCGTCGTCCAAAGATAGAATAACATTAAACACTCGTCATCCAAAGATAGAATAACATTAAACACTCGTCGTCCAAAGACAGAATAATAATAAGCATTCATCTTCCAAAGATAGAATAACATTAAACATTCATCTTTCAAGGATAAAATAATATTAAACACTCGTCGTCCAAAGATAGAATAACGTTAAACACTCGTCGTCCAAAGATAGAATAATATTAAACACTCGTCGTCCAAAGATAGAATAATATTAAACACTCGTCGTCCAAA
>NW_013667701.1:0-6318 GCF_000517525.1 Limulus polyphemus
ACAGTGTTATCTTTTGTTTTTTGCCCATTATTTTAAATGGTAACATTGGTTTATTTTCACTGTTAATTATGACAATAGTTTAAACCCTATTTCTCTGATGTAATTCAAATTAAGTATGCCATATTGCTGCATAAAGAAACTCTTCAACTTTCCACAAAGCTGTACCGAATTATGATTGATTTTATTTGATATAATATATAACTCTGAAATATAAGTGATACGTGTTCAAAGCTTTATCAGTACTTTCACGTATATCTTTTATTAGCATAATTATTGACATCTGGCTAATGTAAGGTGACTAGAAAAAATGGAGGGCAAGATGATTTATCGTACTTAGCTTCAATAAACTCGGAATTCCCAGTAATACAGTATAATCACAGCTCGTTAATGGCTCTTTCAACATTGAAACGAGTGACTGTGGTGTGATCAATGCTATTCTTTTAATGTTCTTTCTTTTCACCTAGAATTCACAGCAGTCAAACGAAAAGTGAGCCATATTCCGGTGTACTTTTAATGGCTGTGTTTTTGTTGTTGTTTTTTAACGTCACCTTTTCTTACTGATAAAGAAATTCTTGCCTTTAAAAGAAGTGTTTGAAGCGGACTTAACACAACAGTATGTATTGTTTCTTTCTTTTTCTATTTCAATAATGTTGTAAGTTTTCATGTATCTCCCTACTAGGGCTAGTTGTCAAGATCGCGAAACATAATTACCACGAGGCTACACAACTGGCGAAATAAACACGAACTTATGAGTGGTTCAGTTGCTGATTGGTTGAGTGGCTCGGCTGCTGATTGGTTGCAATTATAAATCACAACTGGCAAACTGTAGTATAAGTTTATTTTCTTCTGAATTTCTAGCCCCTATTGAGATTGTTAGTGATCAGAAAATGTGGATATTTGTTTGTTTTGAATTTCGCGCAAAGCTACACTAGGGCTATCTGCGCTAGCCGTCCCTAATTTAGCAGTGTAAGACTAGAAGGAGGGCAGCTAGTCATCACCACCCACCGCCAACTCTTGGGCTACTCTTTTACCAACGAATAGTGGGATTGACCGTCACATTATAACGCCCCCACGGCTGAAAGGGCGAGCATGTTTGGTGGGACGAGGATTCGAACCCGCGACCCTCAGATTGCAAGTCGAGCGCCTTATCCACCTGGCCATGCTGGGCTGGATATTTGTAACATAAGACGTGCGTTTTTAATCTTTATCAAGGATCTGCAAGTAATACAAGTTTAGAAACAAAAAAAATCTTCTATTTTCTTATCGTCATGTTAATCTGTCTTTACCAACAATAAAAAAGAGAACATGTAATATTTTTTACTTAAAAATTGTATACAGATATATTTATGCATATTATTTGGGATCAATGTTTCTACGCGTAAGCTGTGAAATTATCGTCCTCAAAGTAAAGGCCTGAAATATCTGTTGCTTAAACTTTAAAATCGCCAGTAGAAGGTCATTCGTTCTTACTGCTTGTGAAATAGATATGAGGAAAAGAATTTGCTGTTCCAATTTCATTTTTATAAAAGTAAGATACTTTGTCGTCAGAGCGGAAGATCAATATTTTGAAAAAGTGAGTAGGAGGTGGTTGCTAGGTTTTATTTGACTTCGTATTCCACAAGGAGATTTGTGGATTCGAGTTGTGGCACGACTAGAATTAAGCTAATGTCCAAATCCAATCACTTATCGTGACCATTGTGATATAAACTTTTGCACAGGTACAAAATGCAGTTTGTTGTCATACAGATGATCTTGTCATAAATAATTTATGATTGTACTACGGTTAAGGGTGTTAAGAAACGTAGTGGACTGAGTAATACAGTTCCTCATTATAATTTGATTTTCAATGATTATCGAACTTTTTTTGTTTTGTCGCATTTATTTTGTACTACACAAGTTTCATATGAATATTGCAACATGTCAGACAAAAGTAAATCTTATTAAGTTCTTATTGATAAGGTGAAGCAGCAAGCAGAAGTCTAATCTTCTTATCATTATCTTGTTATTTTGTTGTTCTTCTTCTCTCTCTCTCTCTCTTTTCCAGCCTTGTTTTCTATTATAAAGCAAAATCAAAATCAGGCAGAGAACTGATAGAGTACTCGAATATCTTACCTACAGAGAAACTGTTAGAATCATTCAAAGCTAGAGATGAGCGTCATCTTCCTCTATTGATCTTTAGAGAGACATAGTAATTGATGAATTATGGTACTTCCAAAATAATGTCGTACAGTACGTTTTCTCCAAAATAATTCTTGCTTTAAATGATAAATTCTTGAATGTGGCCTTTGTACATTACCATACATATTTCTCTGTTCAAACGAAATTCTGTATCTGTGTCGTCATTATATTTTTGGTTAAAATTAATCACTCGACAGATAACGAATAGTATATTTCCGCAAATAATCGAAGGTTTAGTTGGCGAGAACGAATCGTAGAGACTAAACCAGATGCATAAGAGAAAACACATACGTATTTATTAATTATAACATTATACTACTCGTATTACAATAACAACTTTAGAATATTGATAATGTGAATGGGTGAATTAATAGTCTCAATACTAAAGTTAAACAAATAGATTCGAAAAATTAATTACTAGTCGGCTGGCTTTACATTCAGCATGTCTTTATTGGTGGAAGACGAAAATAAGGCTCTACGTAACTACATTACAAAAAGAGAAAACTCCCACCAATAGGTAAAAGAGCTACGGGGTCCACCAATCAAGAAACAGAATTCTATATCCAACAAATCTATTGAAAGAAATGGCTAGTTAGTTCATTCACTCATCTTCGTGAGGAGGTTGCACAAAAAATAATGTATTGAAAAAACCAATCCAGCCCCCAGTGACACAGTGGTATGTCTGCGGACTTACTAAATAAATATCAGGTTTCGATACCCGTGGTAGGGACAGCACAGGTAGCCCATTGTGTAGTTTTGTGCTTAATTACAAACAAACAAACCCTTTGCCCCCCAGTGGCACAGCGGTATGTATGCGGACATACAACACTAGAAACCGGGTTTCGATACCCGTGGTGGGCAGAGCACAGATAGCCCATTGTGTAGCTTTGTGCTTAACTTCAAACACACACATTCTTTTTGTTTGGACATGAATATTCGCTTTCCTATAAAGTCCTTCATTCAGGTTTTAACATCAAAATCTGCAGTATAAAATTTTAAATACGTACGTAATTTTTATTTTGTTAACACTAGACATAAAAATGAATTATTTCTTATTATGCGTTAACCTGGCACCAATATTTCATTTCATGTCAATCTGAGACATTTGAAATGCATAATTTCACATTTTATGCTAAACTGAAATATCTTACGTTATATCTCATTTAATGTTCTTCTCAGACATATCAAGTGCACAAAATATTATTTTATATTATTCTGAACATTTATAGTACATAATTTCACTATTATGTTAATCTGAGATATCTAAAATATATTATTTCATATTGTTTTAAGCCATAATTTCAATATTTTAATTTAGATGTTTGCTAGAGGGCGCATTTTTTTAATGATCTGAAAACTTCGTGTAGTGAGAAGAAAGCAAATGCGATATAAATACGATTGATTAATGTGTGAAGTATTTGGTGAGTGACTCATTTCAGTGTTTTCAGCGACGTTTATGACGTCTATTCAGCTACTGAACGATTAGCGAGGAAATTTTGCAAGTAAGTTTATTTGTGAGTTACTTGATATTATTCACGGAAATTTCTGTTCAAACTTTACTTTAACTATTAGGACTATAAATAAAACGTTAAGGAAGAAATTAACAAATCCGTCATCGTTAAGTGGAATGGATTTAGCCTTATGCTTTCCAAATAATCCAAAAGAACCCATCGAACGATGGGACAACGTTACTATAATATTTTTTATTAATATGTTAACTAAAACATCTGGAATAGTTAAGTAGTTAATGTTTAGACTAGTCATCTGTCATTTCTCTATGATTTAACATAGACACTTAAATCGTTTGTAGTACTAAACTACCTTATTGTTATGTTTTTAATGAGTAGGTAATTACAGTAGGGGTTAAATTTAAACACTGTAAATAATGTATACACTTTATATAGCTATACACTCGGATAAATTCCCCATTCTTAAAAAATAATTGTACGGTTTATTTGTATCCAAAATTGTAACAAGTATTTTTTTTTATCTTGGCGATCGACCCCCCTCCTCCCCAATACAACCTGGCTATGTACCCGTGTTAAATGAGGTATGTGCTGTAGGTAAGTTTTTGTTTTGTCGTGTTTTTAATGAGTTATGTGCTGTAGGTAATATTTTTTGTTTTGTTTTGATTGTTTGTTTTGAAGTTCGCGCAAAGCTACACGAGGGCTATCTGCGCTAGCCGTCCCTAATTGAGCAGTGTAAGACTAGAGGGAAGGCAGATAGTCATCATCCCCCACCGCCAACTTTTAAGCTACTCTTTTACCAACGAATAGTGGGATTGACCGTCACATTATAACGCCCCCACGGCTGAAAGGGCGAGCATGTTTGGTGTGACGGGGATTCGAACCCGCGACCCTCAAATTGCGAGTCGAGCCCACTAACCATCTGGCCATGCTGGGCCTTTTTGTTTTGTCGCGTTTTAACGAGTTATCTGCAGTTATTTGAGAATCCAATTAATGTCATGTAATATCGAGATGCTGTTACTTGTTAATTAACCTAAGACTGACAATTGATCAACGTAAAAAATAAAAATTTGTTAACGCAACTTTTGCTACCTGCGGATATACCAGAGGTCTCACAATATCACTAAATGTAATTATTATTTCTTCTTTTTTTTTAATTTGGAAATCTGAATTTATTTACTTCGACACACAAAATAACAAAAATTTAGGATTAATGGCGTAATAGAATGATGAGATCAGGCTTTAGTTTGGTTCGATTGCCATTAAGCATAAAGCTACACAATGAACAATCTGTGCTCTGCCCACTACGGGTATCGAAACACGATTTTTAGTGTCTTAAAGCTTCAGGCTTACCGCTGAGACGGGGGAGGGGGAGAGACGTGAAAGGTGCTGGGGATTCAGGTACATTAAGGAAAAGTAGAATAATTTATTTTACGAAGGCAAAAAGTTTTCGAAATTCGAAAAGTGTCAGCATCATTGTTTTTGTTGTTATTGCTAATAAGAATTATGAGTTTTATCTTTAAAACGGGTCACATATCTTGGAACTTTTAATTCTGTTATTTACTGACATTCTGTTTCAAACTGCGAATATTTTCAAGTGGAAAGTAGACAAGTTATACCGTTTTAGCTTCCAACCACTCAGTTTTACTGCCTTGAATTTTCAACATGGCATACGCTATGAACTTGTCATGTCGTCTCGTGCGTCAGCTATATCTTACGAACAAGAAGAATCCTGCTCGGATTTTATGTAACAAACTAGAAATTTTCTTAAAATCAAATGTGATACGAACTCTTATTATTTCATCCATAGACTAAATAGTCGGTTTCTGGTCTTTTTCAAAGCCCTGAAATTCGATAAACTACAGCGTCCTCTGGATGAATCTGTATAAGTAACAGACTTAATAACGGCCAAGAGGTTTTATATTATGGTCTTGACGAAACAAATTCCCCCCTCCGGGGACCAGCGATAACTTTACGGATTTACAAACTAAATTCCGGGGTTCGATTCCCAGCGATGGCCAGAGTACAGGTATCTCATTGTATTGCTTTGCGCTAAAACAAATAAACAAAAAAAAAGACGATCAACGAAACAGAAAGCTCATAGCATCTACTTAGTTTCACGTTTCAAAGTTGTTCCAAGATAACTTACCTACCACAATATCAGCTTAAAATAACCAAATCTAGAGAGACTGACTGATTAACCGATGTCTTTCTCCTCTGGAAATATCTCTCTTATCAGTCATTTAAAAGAAGCACTTACAAGTAAATGATCAACAAGGCTATACACAAGTCCAGGAAGACCCTCTTTTAAGTTACATCTACCTACCAAGGCTCAAACCTTGATTACAAAATATTCTAGAATACAATTGTTTTACCTCTTACCTAGAATTCACAAAGAAAGAACCTCAAGCCGCCCCATTATTTCAGCCTGCAGCAGCCCCACAGAACACTTGCCATGTTTTTATGATGGAATTATGTTTCCTATGGCAGCACGTCTACCCGGTTACACTCACCTATTTCCCACCTTTCCCTCCAATTCACTTACATAATTTCCATTGAAAGACTCCCATTTATAGATATCAGCCTATATTTCAGTAAATAACCGTATCGCTACTAGTAGGCCCGGCATGGCCAGGTGGATAAGGCGCTCGACTCACAATCTGAGGGTCGCGGG
>NW_013667701.1:6898-11539 GCF_000517525.1 Limulus polyphemus
GCTACTAGTATATATTATAAAACAACTGACTATCTTTCCTAACTATATTTTAATTTTTCTCATCCCAATAGAACTAAAAAGTTCGTCCCTTACTCTCACTTCCTGTTATTACGCAGATTATGCAGTGAAGTTGGTGGTTTTACTACAAAAGCACAAGAAATTAGTTGTTATTTTTTCACCAGAAGAACATCCTCAATCTCTAATGCTCTCTCGAAAGCCACTAGATGTAAGTTTAGTTTTAACAAGTCCTAATACGAGTATTTCACTTGTTGATGGTACAGTACTACGTCTCCTTGTTGTCACTAAAAGTCCAATATCTGGAGTAACAATTGTCATGTAGCGCAAAGGGATTTCCTGGCCATAGACTGTGATGCTACTCTAACTTTGCATCCATATCTCTGCATGAAATCTGTTCCCAATATGCACTTTTCCTTGATTTCTATTACCAACACATCTTGAGGTGTAGAGAAGTTTCCTACAGTAAGGGTAACTTCTAATTTTGCTCTTGCTAAATCATTTGTCCTCTTAATGTTCGTATCACATCTTATTTTTTCTTCATTTCTGGAGGCCATTTCCCCACCTTTTATTTCCAAATGTTGTCGATCTGTTGTAGCTGTAGGACCAGTGTCTATCAGCATACTACAAGATTTTCCATCAATAAGCCCGTGGACTCGTGAACTGGTTTCTTTAAATAATGAATTTCTTATCTTGTATGGGGCAAATGAGGTATTCTAAGCTGTACTTTGTCGCAGAAGTCCAGCTGAGTCCTGTCTACTGATGCCTCGTTAGCTCTTTGTTGTTCCTTCTATCTGGTTGAACACAAAGACTTATCTCATCCTTTCTGGTGTATTAACAGATGTCTACCTCTCACAGTCTCGGTTGTAGTGGCCATGTTTTCCACATCTATAAGTTCCTTCTATCTGGTTGAACACAAAGACTTATTTCATCCTTTCTGGTGTATTAACAGATGTCTACCTCTCACAGTTCCGGTTGTAGTGGCCATGTTTTCCACATCTATAAGTTCCTTCTATCTGGTTGAACACAAAGACTTATCTCATCCTTTCTGGTGTATTAACAGATGTCTACCTCTCACAGTCTCGGTTGTAGTGGCCATGTTTTCCACATCTATAAGTTCCTTCTATCTGGTTGAACACAAAGACTTATCTCATCCTTTCTGGTGTATTAACAGATGTCTACTTCTCACAGTCTCGGTTGTAGTGGCCATGTTTTCCACATCTATAAATTCCTTCTATCTGGTTGAACACAAAGACTTATTTCATCCTTTCTGGTGTATTAACAGATGTCTACTTCTCACAGTCTTGGTTGTAGTGGCCATGTTTTCTACATCTATAAGTTCCTTCTTTCTGATATCCTTTGGAAAGAGTTCTTATTCCCTACAAGCTTTTGTCTGCAGCTCCTAGGTATGTACCCTTTCAAATTACAGTTGAAACGCCAATATTCTTGTGCTTTATTTCCTCCATTCTGTGTAACTAGTTGTTTAACTAATCCTTTTAGTTCTTCTACACTATCGTCTGTGAGAATTGATGTTTAAATATTGCTTGACCTGACGAGATGGAGACATTAGCTATTTATCTACAACTTTAATTGATTCTACTTCCAACATCAACTATAGCGCTCACTTTAACTACTTTACTTTATTCTAACTTGCATATCCTCGTATTGTATAGCATCTATAAATTGGTCATGTTCCAAAGAATCCATCGTTTCATGTAGAGCATCTGGGAAAGACAAATGGGTAAACCTTTCCAAATATTCTGCAAATTTGACCTAGGCCTCTTCTTTCTTCTGTGCCCTATTCCAGAACTTTGCTCTGGATACTTTCTTCTGGTATGTCAATCAATGCCTGGTGTATGAGGAAGCTACCAATGCTGGTTAGTTGTTACAGCTCTCAGTTAGAGGGTTACTTAATGTCATCAAAGATGGTTTACAGGCAATAAGTTGAATAGCTTATTGTTCACTATTTCACGCATTCAATCTGGAAATTATTTTGAACTGACCTTGGTATGCCTCCCATAAAACCTTTCCATCATAGTCCATTGATTTTTCAATTGAGTGATATTGTTGAATTGGAAAGATAGATTCTGCAAACTTATTTAGTAGTGTCATTGCTGGAGTAGTCTAGAAAGGTCTTTCATCACCTGGTGACACAACATAAGTATTAATTGGTGTAGACCAAATAAGTTTCTCCTCCTGGTGACACAACATAAGTATTAATTGGTGTAGACCAAATAAGTTTCTCCTATTTCATATTTTGTACTAAATGGTGTTTTAAGTTCGCACTCTTGATCTAATGCAGAAAGAGTTATGGCTAATTTGATCTTACCCAATGATGACAAAACCTTGTCGAAACGTTGTACATTTGCTGTTGTGATAAAATTATATTGAAGTTTGCTTCATTACCCATTCAAGCCGCCTCTCATCATTATTAGTCTCAAAGTGGGTTCCTCGTCAACGAATCTGATACAAAAGATTGTTGTAAAAACCAGTTAACTACAGGTGCCTCCCCTAGATTAGATCCGATTGGATCGACATAGTAGGTATTTGGGAATTTGTTTCTTCCGGGGTTTTCAGAAAGTAAGTCCCCGTCACACCAAATATGCTCGTCCTTTCAGCCGTGGGGGCGTTATAATGTGACAGTCAATCCCACTATTCGTTGGTAAAAGAGTAGCCCACGATTTGGCGGTGGGTGGTGATGACTAGCTGCCTTCTCTCTAGTCTTACACTTCTAAATTAGGGACGGCTAGCGCAGATAGCCCTCGTGTAGCTTTGCGCGAAATTCAAACAAACAAACAGAAATTAAGGCGATTCCCTTTCACTCGGCTCGCAGTACATATAGGTATAGTTTGTTTATTTGAAGTTAAGCACAAAGCTACACAATGGGCTATCTGTGCCCTGCCCACCACGGGTGTCGAAACCAAGTTTCTAGCATTGTAAGTCCGCAGACATACCGCTGTACCATTGATGGTCGGATATGTATAGAGAGTAAGTAATAAGAAAATGTTTGGTTGTTCTTCAGCGCAAAGCTACACAATGGGCTATCTGTGCCCTGCCCACGCCTATGGGTTATAGACAGTGATATGTAATTGTCCAAACCCAAGATTTTTCTCGTGTTGATATCGAAACAAATGGGTAATGTAGGACTACAAGAAAATATTTAAAAAAATATTTTTATTTATACGTAAGGATATAAGTTTACCAACTTTCCTTTTTTTTCTTTATTTTCTTTATGTATTTTTTCAGTTTTTACTAATTCGAGGTCGAACAACTATACTGTTATATTTTCAGTTTCATTCCTCCCGGCATGGCCAGGTGGTTAAGGCGCTCGACTCGCAATCTGAGGGTCGCGTGTTCGAATCCCAGTCCCACCAAACATGCTTTCAGCCGACGGTCAATCCCACTATTCGTTGGTAAAAGAGTAGCCCAAGAGTTGGCGGTGGGTGGTGATGACTAGTTGCCTTCCCTCTAGTCTTACACTGCTAAATTAGGGACGGCTAGCGCAGATAGCCCTCGTGTGGCTTTGCACGAAATTCAAAAACAAAAAAACAGTTTCATCTATATTTCATATTTTTTTGTATTGCTACGCACGTGATATAGTTCTCATTTTTTATTCTTTAGTTCTGATACTCATAGTTCTAATAAGATCTGTACAGCCTACATCCTGATCATGATACGAATAAACGGTTGAAACTTGAAACGTTTTATTCAAAAACTTCGCCACTTCCACGAGCGTGCAAAGCCTACTCTGGGAAAGGGATGGATGGGCAGGAATTCTTGTACACTTTTCAAAAGGTGTAAAAAAAATGTCGTTCGCTCATAAATAACTTGTGTAATTTGATCAGAAAGAGTTTTGACAAATTTGGTAGATTTAAAATACACATTTTTTGTTTCCCACTAATAATGACCTATAACATATAATGTCGATTAACATATCTTTAAAAAAACTTCGCTATTTTATTTATACACTTTTAAAAAGGGAGCGAGCGACACGAAACAGCTCGTGTCGCTCGTGGTGTGAAAATGGCAAAAACTGTGAACGATTTCTAACTTTATGCTTCCATCTTGCCCCCAGTGGCACAGCGGTATGTCTGCAGACTTACAACGCTAGAATCCGGGTTTCGATACCCGTGGTGGGCAGAGCACAGATAGCCCATTGTGTAGCTTTGTGCTTAATTACAAACAAACAAACAAAGCTTCCATCTTTCCAGTTGTTAATGTCGATACCTACGCCACCTATAGTGAATGACAAAAACAAGAAACATGAGGTTTAGCATAAAATATAAACACATTGGCAAATGGTTGTCAGATATTCGGTTATGCACGCAACGGAAGAGAGGGCATAGACCCTAAAATATATTTGCTAAGAAAAGTCATAGATTAAAACTTATATATAATTTGGAGTAACCATTACAATATACCCGAAATATATTTATTTATTCACTATAAAAATCATTTAGAAATTGATCCCTCTGTGGGTCAGTGGTAAGTTTATGGACTTACAGCGCTAAAATCTGGGGTTTGATTCCCTGCAATTGACACATCGGATCCATAGATCCCAGTCTTGGCACCTTGATCCACTAATCCCCGCCAGGCCCTGTAAAGGCCCGTTTGCTTCATTTTGTT
>NW_013667701.1:11945-29485 GCF_000517525.1 Limulus polyphemus
TGCCTTCACTACTGCCTACTTGCCTCACTTTCATACGACCTTCCAATATATATATATATATATATATATATTTAATTTTTTTTTATTAATTATTTATTTATTTATCCTATTGATCAAATTATTAGTTACTACTATTACCCCTTCATCCATACGGCTCATTACTCCGCTGACCACTAATTGAAATGTAACCTTATGCCACGAGCAGGATGAAGGAGGATTGTTTAATCTTCGAGCACCCTTGATTAGTAATTATTTCTTAGGAAATAATTATTTTTAAATCAAAATAACTGCCAGGAAAAACGAAACGAAAACGACGCAACCAAAACCAGAATTTTTACGCAGAGGCAACATCTTCCTGCAACCCTAAACCGGATCCAATTTTAAATATCTGTGCAACCCATGGAACTCTGTCCCACCCCACGAAGCTATAGTAATCTACTATCGGTATCTCTAAGAGGCGTCTACCCTTCAATCACCACTGACGAAATCCGTAACACAATCGAAACTAAATACAAAACCAAGCTCCATGCCGTCCATAGAATCCGCGCAAAATCTACAGGTCTACCGAGGAAGTTCATCAAAATCGTAGCAACATCTAAATAATCGCAGAAACCATCCTCAACAACAGACGACATCTAAATACATCGCAGAAACCATCCTAAACAACAGACGACATCTAAATACATCGCAGAAAACATCCTCAACAACAGACGACATCTAAATACATCGCAGAAACCATCCTAAACAACAGACGACATCTAAATACATCGCAGAAAACATCCTCAACAACAGACGACATCTAAATACATCGCAGAAACCATCCTAAACAACAGACGACATCTAAATACATCGCAGAAAACATCCTCAACAACAGACGACATCTAGATACATCGCAGAAAACATCCTCAACAACACATGACATCTAGATACATCGCAGAAACCATCCTCAACAACAGACGACATCTAAATACATCGCAGAAACCATCCTCAACAACAGACGACATCTAAATACATCGCAGAAACCACCCTCAACAACAGACGACATCTAAATACATCGCAGAAACCATCCTCAACAACGGAGTTTCGTATTACTTCTTCCACTTTAAAGCGGAAAAAACACGCCGTAAAACACCCCTCCCTCGATTCAGTCATCCACTCCCAACCAATAACCAGCCACGCACACCTACCCCTTTCATCTCTCCTCTTCAATTAAGAAGCTCCGGAAATCCACGACTAATTTAAATAATAACATCAAGAAATTAATCCGCGAACAACAACGAAACAATTGGAACCAATACTGTAAAAGTATCGACCCAAACTTCAATGATCCAAGCACTTTCTGGATGAAGTTTAAAAACATAACGAAAACCCAAGACTCAAGCAGCACAAACACGTTACACTACAAGAACATTACAGCCACTTCAGACATTGAACAAACAGAAATATTCGCACAATACTACAAAGACACGTTTATCACCCCTGATCTAGACACATTCAGTAGAGACCACTTCACAAAAATCAAGAACTACATTAGCAACAACAAGGAAACATTTAACCCAACTTTTCCAGTACAACTAGATAAAACAAAACACAAAACAACCAAAGACTTCTACTCAAGACCCATATCAGTAACAGAAATCAAACAGACACTCAAGTCCGTCAAAAGAAAAGCCCCTGGGGATGACCAAATCAGCAACACAATCCTAAAGAACCTAAACGACACTGTAATCAAACACCTCGCAGACATCTACAACATCTCACTACAAGCTGGCTAACACCTCGCAGACATCTGCAACATCTCACTACAAGCTGGCTAACACCTCGCAGACATCTGCAACATCTCACTACAAGCTGGCTAACACCTCACAGACATCTACAACATCTCACTACAAGCTGGCTAACACCTCGCAGACATCTGCAACATCTCACTACAAGCTGGCTAACACCTCGCAGACATCTACAATATCTCACTACAAGCTGGCTATTACCCTAAAGCATGGAAACATGCAATTATTAGAGTCATACCTAAAAAAGACAATGACCTATCCGATCCCAAAAACTTCAGACCAATTAGCTTATTGAACACGTTAGATAAACTCATGGAAAAATAATAACAAAAAGACTTAACTGTTTCCTTGAAGCAAATAACTTAATTAATGAGAATCAGAATTCTGGCAGAAAACATAGACAGACAACCGATCATCTAGTAAGATTAACAGAATCAATTTACAGCGGATACAACAGAAAACAAACAACAATAGCCACATTCCTAGACATTCAAAAAGCCTTCGATTCAGTATGGCACGATGGACTAAGATACAAACTACACTCACTAAAAGTACCTATAACATTACTAAGATGGATCTCAAGTTGCCTAAATCATCGAACTGCCAGGGTAAAAATTAACGATTCATTCTCGACTAGTTTAGGATTCTCTGCAGGAGTCCCACAGGGTTCGGTACTCAGTCCAACACACAACACATTTGTTAACGACATCCCGTTCCCTGAACAAACATACACATCAACATCACGATACGCGGACGACATCGCCATTTCGAGCAACCCTGGTACAGCCTCGAACAGAGTCCAACGCGCACTGGACTCTGTTTCCAAGTGGTGCAACTCGCGTCATTAAGTTTTAACTTGAGATTATTGAATTTTTTCCTTGATTTGTTTATTTTTTTGTGAAATGCAATGGCTTGTGTCTTTGTTGGGTTCAATGATACGCGCCATTTCACGAATAAAGTTAAATTTCTAGGAATAAACTTCACTTCAAATTTAACATGGAACACGCATTTCAAGGACATTACAAAAAGAGTAAATGTCAGAGTAAAATACCTAAACAAAATAGCCGTAACAAACAAAGGATGTTCACCTAAATCAATCATAACAATCTACCGAGCAATTATCAGGCCACTCATGGAATACGGAAGTCCAGTAACATGTCAGATAACCAATACAAGAAACTACAAATTTTACAAAACAGAGCAATTAAAATTGCACACAGACTGCTGAGCTACACACCTCAAGAATACCTACACAGCATTATCAAGTTACCAACAATCAAAGATCGCTTTACACAACTTGCCACGAAATTTTACAGAATAGCCAAAAACAGGAACACACAGACCAAACAGTTCAAACAATTAACTCTAACACCAGAAACTTGGAACACATACATATCACCATTCAATTACATAAACATCCTAGAAAACACATAAAACACTCACCAAGTAACTGAAAGAAATTTCTTTTTCAGCTTTGGGCACTGGTCAGATAGATTATTCGGCGCCTGACCAACATTTTTAGCCCTATTGCTTTATCCCAGATGATTCGCCCCAAACCAAACCCCTTTTCAACAGGGGCAACTTCCTAAACAACATCCGACGAATGACAAAAGACTCTAAATTTCAATAAATAGCCTACAGTCACGCCTATCACTCTACTTGCCCCCACTTCTTCTTAACCCGGCACTGGTAATGGATTGGCGCCTTACCAGTAAAAGTGGGTTTTCTCAGTAACGCCCCACATCAAATTCTTGGCATAGGAGTTTTAGATCCCCGCCGCCCTGAAGGAACTTAAGTCCTACATCGGCCGTTTGTTAGAATTGATCAGTCTCTATGCTTCACAAACCCATTTTTATTATTTATCCAACCACTTAAGCCCTTTCTACTTACAAGTTATTTTTCTCCTAATCCTCGATCGTGGCGAAGGAGGATTGATTAATCTTCGACCACCCCCGATGTTTAATTATTTCGTATAATTAATTACATTGAAATGACTGCTAGCCAGACAGACAGGCGGAACATCCAAGCAGCACAAGGATGAAGATGACAGCCATAAAACAAGCTCTCCTCATGGCATTTAAACAACGTATTGTTCTTCTGAGGATACCTGAGGACATTTTAAGATATTTTTTAAAAGTTAATAAGCTTTGTCACCCTAAAAACTTTCACATCAGGTGTCAGTTAAGTGATCCAGGTCTTGGCCGAAACTAGTCCTAATAAAAATCTTTATTTGTGAGTATAGTTAAAACCATTTGCATCCAAATTAATTAATTCGAAAGATGGTTTCATTTGAAGTATTGGTCGTAACAATGCTAAATGTCGAAACTTTCACTTTGATTATCATTTTATGCTGAAAAATGTTATAAACTTGATATCTATTTTGCCTTCTCTACTCCTTCAAACGCAAACATTTTAGGCCCGTTACTCACGGGGGCACAGCACAGATAGTGCATCGTGAACTTTGCGTTTGAACACAAATAAATGACTTATAAAATGTTTTATTTAATCGATAGCATATATATTGTTCAACGATTGCTGCATCTATTCAAAAAAGCAATGTTATGATGAAGTCCACCAGTGAATTAGCGGTAAGCTTAAAGATTTGCATCGCTAAAATACAGGGCTCGACTTCACGTGGCGAATAGAACATAGAAATATATTTTTGATATTCTCTTTATCAGTTTTATCTTATTTTCAACTCTGGAAAGCGCAGACCATCTTGTTTCAAGATTATTAACCAATATGTAATGCAATAATGAATATTGTTAAATGTTTTAGGCAGAAAATGTGTTTTACATATCACTAGTATTATTCACGTAAACTTACAAAACAAACTTTTATGAGTTGCAACTGCAAAATAGCCGTGTGACGTCAGCACTGTATGTGTACATTTCAGAAAATGGCTGTCGTATGACTCAGAAGAGTTTGTTTAGTTTCAACGAAAATTGAACTGGATTATAACAGAATGACTCATCAGTAGCAAGAATTCTGAAACGTAGGCTAAACTGCTACTTTGATTTTTCTGCAAAAAAGATTACGTAGCTTTAAATTATTTAATCGTGATTCTATATTAAAATGTAATTATTAATATTGTAGTACTACTAATAGTATAACTATTTAATAATTAACAAATAGTGAAATACTGTTTAGCCTAACGTTGGTACAGAGACATTGAATTTTAAATTTGTTACTCTTGTCTTAACTTATACATTGACGATATGGTTATCATCGATAAATCTCGAATGTTATAGTTAATATTGTTAACGTTTACGTTTATTTTACGTTGGGCGTAATAATTAGTATTAAATCTAAATATTACTCCGAGTCTTGGTTAGGACTAACCTATTCGTAAGTTGTACTGGAAAGTGTAATTTCCAGTGGAAATACCTACAAGTACAATAATATATAAAGTATGATAATATGTAACATTGTAAGCCTAACTAATAGTAATACTGATAAATTATGTTGCTTGTAAAAAGACATATTTCATTCTTATTCAAGTTATTATATTTTCCTTCTATTGTTGTACATGTAGGCCTATGTATATTGCATGGAGAATCAGGTGGCCAGTGTACAGAAATTCCTTCCATTGTCTCTTGCTTTAACATTTATCGTCTATGTAAAGTATGTTGACTCTAGGCTTGAAGGCTCATGCAGAAAAAGTTGAGATTACACAAAGATTACTGCACACTTGTTTTCATGAGGACAGTGTTTCTTTTTCTTGCCATTGTTAATATAACACACAGCTTACTTGTTCAAGATTTTGAATACTTCACCTTATGAACCCAGTTTTTAGTTATTTTTTTTAATGAAGATTTTTACTAAAATGTCATTTAAAATAGATACATATAATGGAGTTTTCCCATTGTAAAAATGTTGCCTTAAAGTTAATGATATATATATATGAGTAAGGCAAGGCTAAGTACTTTAAGTCACATTTTTAGAGGAACCTTCTTATAAATAGAATACAAAAATTGGTTTCATTGAGGAAAGTATGCAATAACTATGAAGATTTGTGTTATTTTACACTGGGAAAAAAGAAAAATAAATTTTCCTTCCCTACAAAAATTGATATGAAATGTTTTTGATATCTAATTAATTTCCTACTTCATCTTTCAAGCCAAGTGTCATTGTGTTTGACTGAAGTAAACGTAATAAGACATTTAACATGATTTTTTATGCTAACCTGTGTTTACACTATCTTAAGTATGTAAATCATTATTGTTCCATACTAAGATAGTGGAATGTGAAAAAAGTATTTCAATGTTGTTTGGCCCTGTAGAATTTGGAAGATTAGAGGTAAACCTCCCTACTGTAGGAAAGAGGAGATACCTGGATGTGATTGTTGAGAGTGTTCTGAGGATTTTGTGGTTGGAGTTGACTAGAAACTAGAACTTGTCGGTGAAAGTTTGGATTTTAGACATTGGAGTGTTATTGGCACTCTGTGAGACTGATGAAATCATGCTTGGAATGCTATTTTCAGCTTTTGGTCTCTCTCTGTTGTAAGGAGATCACTCATCTGTTGGGTTTGGGACTAAAAGAAGTCTAAAAAAAGTGTTGTAATGATAACTGAGAAGTTTAAACAATTGCATTTGTTTGTGTTTTTTTTTTCTGGAGTGTAAAAATACCACGATTTTATTCTAGAGACCAAAATAGTTGATGGCTTGACATGTTATCTGTAGGAAATGCTCATGATTCTCAAGTGATACAGAGTAAAGAGTAACTTTCCTAGTAAAGGAATACCTAAAAAGTAAAATCTTAGGAAACACTTCTCTAAACTAAACTCGTTTGTAGATAGAACGACTTCACTTTTAGAGATATAGATTTTATAACAATTACCTCGATGAAATTACTTGTACTGTTATCCACATTTCTTGAAGATTGGAAAATAAGTTGTGTATAGTTAGAATGATACCTGGTCTATTTTTCAGAATTAGATGAAACCTTCTTGTCCAAATGACCTCACTTGGCTTTCTCACAATTTATTTTGTTAAAAAGACCTTAAGTTAACGCAGGTGATATTATTTATATACATAAATCTTTCTTTAAAAAAAAAGCTTGAACCTTATAAATTGTTGTACTCTGATATTAATAAATAACTAAGTAAAAAGTATTTTGATTGTTTTTCTATTAATTTTAGTAGTGATGCAAATATTATATATGTAGAAATGTAAACATCTAATATTTGATAGATTAGATTGACTACAAGTTAAAGTTTTTTATTTGAAGTATTTGGCGGTTCAGCAAAATGATTTAATGTACCAGTAACATCGTGCTCTGATTAAAATGGAGGTCTGATTCAGATTTATACCATTTTAATCATTGTGAGGATTTCAAGCTGCAATCGTACACTTGTTGCTTGTATTTAGAGATGTTGTTTGAAATTTTTAATAGAAATAAGTGAAAGAATTTTTAAACACATTTTTTTACATCTTATTAATTTGATGTGTAAGGTTATGTAACAACCTCATATACCGTAGCCAGTAGTAACATGTTTAACTCTACAGATTTTCATAACATCATAGTTTGAATCAGAAGTTTCCAGCTGATTCCCTAGTCAGGTTAGTTTGCTTAATAATATTCTGTATGTTTAATTGGTTAACCAAATGATTCTTCCCGAGTAGTTTGTTTCCATAATAATAGTCTATTTCGAAAAGTATTCAAAGTAAAACGCAGTGTAATAGCGTGTCATGAAATTTCTTTGTGTGACAATTGGGTTAGCCTAATTTCTTTTTATATTTTAGTGTTTCTACATAAACCAAACCTTAAAATAATATTATTCATGAAACTGTAATTGAAAATTTGATTTATATTTGACGTTATCCATTATATTTTCAGGATTAATTAACATAAGTTTGTATATAATTTTTCACATATATGCATAGTCTAGCCCAAAACTTTGTTTTTATGTTTGTGTACTGTATTCAATGGAAAGCCTTCAGTACAATAGGGCAGGGGTTCCCAAACTGAAGGGTGAGATATTCAATCAGAATGTGAAATGTTCTTGGGGGGGTCTGATGCTGAGAAAGTTTGGAAATCTATACAGTAGGTGTTCCTTTTGCTCTATTTATGGTAACATTTATTTTGTTATCCAATGCTCTGCTTGTTCTTTTCTTTTTGATGAAAACTGTATGGAATGAGTTTGATAGAAACTTAATGAAAAACTAGGCATCTTTTGAGGATGACATCTTTTCAGTAGTTAGCTTTTGTTTTATCAAGTCATGTAATTTTTGGCATTAAGGTGACTTTTGTCCCATCAAGGATTTTCTAACTTCAATCATCCCTTACAAAATAGAAAACTAATTGTTAAACTCAGTCCTGATCCCCCAACTATTCACCAGTCCTTTTCTTAAATTTCTATAAATATGTAACATGTACAACTCTATATGGCAGTTTTTTTCCTCATCGGTTTACCATCCTATTAGAAATTTAAAGCTACTTCCACTCAGGGATATGTCTGATATATCCAAGTCTTAGATTCATGGTTTCTTGTTCTACTGTCCTTGAAATTTAACATAAAAAAATATGATTCATCAAACTTATTAATTCCCTTAGTTTAGATACTTCAATGAGATCACCTGTGGCTGTTATGTTATTATTTGTATCCATTAAAATACTTTAATTATTAAATGTGTAACCTCTGGGCTTTTACTATTGAATTGTTTTAATAATTGATGTAGATCATATCTTTTTGGTGTTTTACAATGAAACACCAGTGACGATGTTTACTAGTTGTTTCTGATACATCTTATCTCCTTTCACACAAAGCTATCTTGGTCTTCTTTCTGCCACCTAAGCATTGCCAAAAATTTTTAACACTCAGCTCACTTTTCCATATACCCCACAAATTTCATACCACTTTGAACATGTATATAGCATGTGAGCACCCTTCACAAATAGTATTGTGCCACCCATATTGGCGCAGCAAGCTCCCTCTGATTCTGCCGCTCAATCTTCACATTCATGATTGGCACAGCATTAGATGCGTGTTTTTTCATATGTGACTACCATTTACTATTGTACTTCATTGGCATTTCAATACCTTTTTTCAACAGTTTTCTTTACTGTGTTTGCATTCAATTGTTAAATTATTTTTTATTGCATTTGTTTATTGTTACCGATTATATGGTAACTTAGGATGACTTTGTGACTCGATGTATCGACAATGGAAGTTCCCATTATAGTAAACGATGCTTCTGGTACAACTACCCACACATTGGGTTCGACTTTATCTGAGGAGGTACGGGACTTAGTTGACAGGGAGCTAGATTTCTAAGTTTGTCTGTTACTATAGATTGCACCTCTAAGAACGAATTATGCTTGTGCTTGTCCTTTTTTTTCCCTACCCATTTTAGATTAATTTCCTTCTTACGGGGCAAGAGCATACCTGTTCCAGAAGTAGTACTGTTCCTCGCATTTGTGCTTTTGTTTCATCTTTTAGCACGCCAGTTATTTTTTGATGGTCACTTTCCACTTTGTTTCACTATTGGGCACCTACACCAACCCATCCACCTTTTTAATGTAGGATTCTAGCTTTGTGTGAGAGGTGGTGAGACTATCAGAAGTTAACATTTTTTTTACACTGAAAATGTATTTACTTTCCATCCTTCCTCCCCACTACATTGTAGATCCTACCAACTCTCGAAAGTGGGGGATTGAGCCGGAGAATCAGAGGCAGCTAGCTTCGCTAATACAGGTCGCGCAGTACTATTGGTGGAGGGTGTTCACATGCTTTATACATATTCAAAAGTGGTGTGAAATTTGTGGGGTATATAGACTGGTGCACTGAACATTAACATTTTTTAACAATGCTTAGGGGGCAGAAAGAAGATTGAGATGGCTTTGTGTGAATGGAGGTAAGTACCTATTGGAAATACATTTTCAGTGTAAGAAAATCTTAACATTTGCTACTTATGTAGTGGTTATTTCATAAACTTACTGTGCATTGCTACATATTCTTTTAAAGTTTACTTTATAGCAATTTTATTTTTCTTATGGTGTACGTTATTAGCTGTAGAAGTTATGTCAACAGAATAGAAGGATCACCTGCTCCTTAAGGTACTTCTTGGAAACAAGTTATTTCTTGACATCACTCATGGCATATGACAGAAAAGAAGGTGAGTTTGGTTTTTAATGCTAACCATAACTTACATATTGTAGGAACTTGAATTCATTAGGTAATTACTGATTTTAATGCACAAGTTATTTTCAACATTTAATAACTCATTAAAATACATTGAGTTTTCTTGATATTGTATTAAAATGACTTGCATCGTTTGCATTTGATAAGTCTACTGGTTTGAAAAGCTGGATATAGTAATTAGTTTTTTAGGTTAATTAATCAAATATAATTTTGTAGCATTTCATTTCATATTAGTAATTAAAACTTTGTTGAGAAGAAGAAGAAAGGTTATATTAAAGTTATAAAATTTCGGTTTTTTCATCTGAAAATCATGTCTATAGGGCTAAGAGTAACGTAAAGATAGTGAATTTAGTAAGATAATAAATGTATAGCTTTATTCTGAAAGTTGAGTTAAGAATGCTGAAATAGACAGTTTTCAATACTTTCATCAATTATGCACAATATGTCTGTGAACACGACTCTGCTGAAACCTTTATGGGGATAATCTGCAAGTTTTTATTAATGTTGTCCGCAATAACTCTTCAGTTACTGGTTGAGAGAATTGTTATTGCCAGCCGTTTCTCTCAAACAGTAACTATGTCAATAGTTCTGGGGAGCATCTTGATTGCACCGAAAATAACTACAGATCAGAAGATGGAAAATTTTGAGCTCTTTTTTTTCTAAGGATTGATTTGTAAATTGTGTTACATCAATCATAAAAAAGTAAAATTATTCATGTATATTCTTCGATGAAAAAAATATAAAATGTGTTATGTTACTTTAATCAGATTTCGAAGCACTAAGATACTAATGCTAAGAATATTGCGTGTTTTCTTGCATGTTTCAAATCATAAATGATAAGTAAGTGCCCCATATGCAGTTAGGTAGGCAAATATTAGACTGTTTTTCTATACTTTTAGTAATATGTTACTTTATTCCAATCTTTGAGAAGTATCAACAACTATTTAGAATTTTTATATGTCCTATTAACACTGACTTCATGAATGTATTTATTTCTTTGCAGTTATAGGGTATTTAGAGGGAGTTCCAGTTAAAGTTGGAGAAAAGTTTCGACCACCAAGAAAAGTGACTCTGCCTTTAAGTTTTCACTCCTCTTTCTCGTTAAATGTTCTTGAAGAAGATGTATGTATTGTGTTAGTAGAGCATATTAAAGTTTGAAGGATTATTTGATATACCTGACTAATCCTGCCTATCAATTATATTGTCAATACTGGTAATTTTTTTTTTTTTAACAGAACCATACAGTAATTTATTTTGAACAATACTTCAATTTGAGTAAAAATATAATAGCCACTTCTACAAGTTTAGTACAGGAAGATAAGTATAAAAGTTATAATATTGAGTAAATTATCAAAACTTTGTTTAAGAAAAAGAGTAAAAGATGGGGAGATGAATAAAAATCTTTTGTCAATAAATCTTATAAGTTAGGGATGAAAAATTGACAGTTGCCGAAATTTTAAACTTTTTAACTATAGTGTGTAAGTAGTCTACTGTATGTGTGTGTAATTATACACACATTTAGTATGTTTAAATATAATTAGTATTGTAGGCTTTTTTTTTAATTTAGACTTTTGTATTGTTGTACCTCAGGCAGTTTTGACTAAGAGTAAAAGAGCATGGCTTATTACATAAACATTTTTTCAAAGTTTATAAACTGATTTAATCATTATAATAACTGATTTAGGCTAGAGATGATTGACTTCTGAGTGTTACAGAGGATTTATTACTGAGTTCTTGAGCTTGTTAGTCAGTGCATTTGTTACTGTCAGCCAGTTTAGTTTTGTAAATATTGAGTTTGTGCCTCAATGAAGTGCTAACTATATGAAAAATACCTTAGATATGAGAAAAGTTGCAAGTAATTGACTGTTTAATGTTATTTATTAATTAGGCCCGTCACTCACTTAATGTTAGGTTAGTATATGAAATTTGTAGAACTTGCAGTCTAAGAAATAAAATGTTTTTGCTATTATTAAATCAACTGGACTTTGCATTCTTTTTCTGATTGAAATAATCCAAAATAACCCATTTAACATAAACTTATTTTCATATTTTAGTTCATGTTCCTGTACAATCTATTTAAACTATTTCCTTTGAAAAAGTAATAGTTCTTGTTTTTCAAATATATTTATTTTCTAATCAAAGAATAATGCAGAACTCTGCATCTGATATTTCTTGGTAAAAACTTGACTGAATGATTAAACAATATCTATTTTTATGCTTTTGGTTAAAATAATAATAGCATCATGAATCCAGGATCTATTGCATTTGACATTGTTTTTTGTTTTATTTTTTCAGTATGATTTTAATCTTGAGAAACAAGTCATAGAGCATGCAGAAAAATGCAAACTAGAAAAAGAAGTTGCCGAAAAAGCCAAGACTCAAAAGATTGCCTCTGAGATTGAACAATTTACCAAAAGCATTGCAATGGTTCAGAGTAACAGTGAAACTGACCAAGCAGTCCAAGAAAACCAAGAGAATGGGTGTGAATGTCCAGAAAAATCTGACCCATCTCAAATCAGATATTCAGTCAATGCTTGTAGCTCTCCTAATAAAATTTTTTATCAAGGTAGATATGCTGAAGGTAATGTTTCCCAGCAAAGTCCAATCGGTAACATATTTGAACCTGCATCAATACTGCAACCTCAGCGACTTTTGCCACCAGAAGCATTAGAAAACAAACCCATAGAGAGCAATAATAACCAATCAAAGAGGCTTAACTTAGCGGATTTTGAAAGTGATGACTTCAGTCCTTTTGACTACATGGAACTGAAGAGCATTAATGAGCTAGAAGAATTAAATACAGTATTTCAAGGTATGGCTGGAGGAGGAGTACCTAGTCAACCTGGACCAGAAGCTGCAGTAACCTCAGCATCTCCTCTCTATAGTTCAGTTTCTAGTGCTTCTCAGTTTGTTAATGGTGCTCCTGTGAACTATGGACATCAATTTGTATCAAACTCTTATGGATCTGTAACTGGTAGCTCACTGTACCAGGCTGCTGCTTTAACTACTAATAGGGTCGATTCAAATTCATCCATACCACTTGAAGGGGAAGTCTCCATTTCACTCTATAATAATACTGGTGCTCCAGTGAATTCGTATCCATTTATAAAGACTCCAGATTCACTTGAAGGCTCTTACAGCAGTGTTAGATTTTCACCAAATTCCCAGGTTATTAAATCTAAAAGTACTTGTCCACAAGGATCTTACCTTCCAGGAGTTCTGTATAATCATACTGGAAGATCAGTCTCGGTTAGTGAGGAGTCTAGTAACACGTTTTCTAAACATCTAGTGGAACCCAGTATTTCTTCTCATCCAGGCTCGTCATTAAGTGAGCATTTAAGACTTAAAAGCTCAAAAAGTACTTCTGATCTGCGAACACTGTCTGATATTCTTGAATATGAAAATATCAATGAGGTATCTATACGGTCTGTGACACCACCACCACGACCTCGAGCCGTTAGCACTGCTGGTGCTCAAGTGAGTAACCTGTTGTTAAAAAATGTGTTGTATGTGTGAATAGAATAATGTACATGCAAAGATTGGTTACCATGTCAATCGTTTGATGATTTGGATATTAACACCAGTTATTACTGATCTGTGCCATATCAGATTAGCTATTCCCATTCAGTGCTGCCCTCTGTATGCAAACTTTTTTATGCATGCCACAAGCCTTGCACTCTCCCCTTGTTGGAATTACTATATTCCAACATGTCTCTCATGCAAATCATTATGTGTCATCTCTTAAACAATAGTAGCATAACATGCTCATGTGACTCCCTCTATACTCCTCTACGAAACCTTAACTTCGAAGTTAGGCAGAAGGTGTGAGCACGGGAGAAGTGGGGAAGAAGGGTGGGAAGTGTGAGTGGGTGTAAGTATCTATTAGAAATACATTTTCACTATAGGAAAATTATGACTTCAGGAAGTCTCACTTCTGTCTATAGTGCTCCAGATAAAGGGTGTACCAGCATAATTCCCGATCAAAAATCATCCATATATGGACTTAAAAAAATGTTGAGAAGTTATTATACTGCTGTGGGAAAATGAATATGGTTCTTGTCATTTTAATAGTGGTACAGTTATTAATGGGTGCCTTCTTTTAGCTTTCTGTAGTTTAGCACAAGATCTGTGTAGTTCACACAGTAGAGCTGCAAAAATAAACACCTGTCTAACCACCATAAGTATCTATAGGTGCACTTGTTAATGATCCAGTTTTGTGTAAAAAAATAAGATATAGCTGTAATGTCATTATTTGTATCATTATCTGATGAATTAATTTGCTCAATTAATCCTGTGCCAAATTTCACATTTTGAAATAGCAAAATAATTCATAATTAGCTCACTGACAGAATTCTGGGAGTGATTACGCCTTACAGAAAACAATTATCTGGAGAACTGTTTCTACAATAGTTAAGGGTGCTTGTTTGTTGTCAGTTTTAAACTTAGTGTTGTGATTTAGGGTGAAGTACTTGTAGCTTGTTAACAACATTTAAAATATTTTAAAATACATATCTAAATGATAAGAATTTTGCAGACAAACTAAATGTTTATTTTTAATAATCGTATTTGTGTGTCAATTGCTCTTTCTGAATGTTGTGTGATTTCAGTATTCAAGTTCAAGTATTTCTTGTATGTACATCTGTGTATGTTACTCAAAGTTTATCAAGTGTGTTAGATTGGACTATGTATAATGACTTAGTTAAAGAAAACTTAAAGATATAAAATTACAATAACCCTCACTTATCAAGAGTAATTAAAATGCATGAGCCTACTTTATTTTGGAATGATGGGTAATGTGATTGAATAACTTAATTCTATATGCTGAACGACTAGAATAACTTACTTCTATATGCCGAACGACTAGAATAACTTAATTCTATATGCCGAACGACTAGAATAACTTAATTCTATATGCCGAACGACTAGAATAACTTAATTCTATATGCTGAACGAACTAGAATAACTTAATTCTATATGCTGAACAACTAGAATAACTTAATTCTATATGCTGAACGACTAGAATAACTTAATTCTATATGCTGAACGACTAGAATAACTTAATTCTATATGCTGAACGACTAGAATAACTTAATTCTATACGCTGAACGACTAGAATAACTTAATTCTATACGCTGAACGACTAGAATAACTTACTTCTATATGCCGAACGACTAGAATAACTTAATTCTTTATACTGAGTAACTGATAGTTTACTAATAGTGTGTACTGAAACACTTGAATTTTAAGAAGATTTATTTGTACACAACTATAGATGGTAATTTTTTGCATGTATTTAGAGGGATATATCTTAACTTTTTTCTACCTTTGTATTCATCACAACATTGATTTTATATATTTAGTTTCCTAGATTCCCATGTGACAGGTGTATTATGTAAAAACTTGTGTGTATAGGTAGATACATGAGTCGTGTATACTTAGATAAAAACATGAGTCGTGAAGTTACAATTAACTTTTCTTTGGTGCAAAATTTTTATTGTTATAGATGCAAAGTAGATTTAAAACAGCATGCATTTATTTATTAAAATAGACAAAACAATGTATCTCAAAAACATATTTTTTGTCATTTTCATACATTGTATATTCATATTTCGGTTTCATTTGATTGATTTAAGTAAAACTATCCTGTGTTTGTACCTTAAAATTTTACTGACAACCATTAACAGGTGTATTATGTTTTGGAAATTTGCTTTTAATGTATACTGTATTTTAGTTTTTGTTTCACTGAAAATTTTATTTAAAAGACTCACTGTTACTGTTCAAAGCTGTTGAACTACCTTGCTAGAGTGTTTATTCATATATTTTTGGGTTAACTAAATCTAATCACCAAGTGGAATTAAAAGTCAGTTAAACAGTAGAATGGATCAGTGAGAGATGGAACTTTGTATCAGAGGAAAACTAGCAACAACGGATAAGTGTAAGAATTTTTTTCACGTTTGTTAATTTGGAGGAAACTAACATCAGAATGTGAGTTGTTCATATTAGTCTCACACATTTCTATAATTTTGAATGTAATAATGTCACACCTTTACAAATATATAACTTTGAATTTCAGTTAATAATGTTTTCTTATATTGCCATAAAGTACTCATGTGTTTACTTAATTACTTTGAATTAAATATAATTACAGGAATTAAAGATACATAAAAAATGGCATTGAAAAAGTTTTGTTTCTTTAAAAAATAATGCTTGTATTACCCCCCCCCCCTCAGTGTCTCAGCATTATGTCTAAAGGCTTATAACACTCAAAACTGGGTGTCAGTACCAATGGTGGGCTCAGCACAGACAGCCCATTGTGTAACTTTTGCTTAACAAAAACAAACAAATGCAAAAGCCTCCACTCCAAACAACAGATTCAGTGTACTGTTCAGGCTTAAGGTTCATTTATTCAAGGAATAAGCTTCCAAGAAAGTGCCGTGCAAAATATTTATTTAAGCTATGAATGAAAATGTTTGGTCCAGAATTAACATATAAAATATATTGACCTGTTTTCCCACAGATACAATGGAGTAAAAATGTTCCTGTTAACAATAACTCTGAGACTGTAAACACTACCAAGAATCTCTGTGAATTGACCACCATTAATAGTAAAGCAAGTGCCTTTTCTGAAGATTTTCAATTACCAAATCCATATGGAGAGCTGAGGGCTGAGGAAAAGTACCTTGTGGACACTATTTGTGACATGGGGTTCCCACAAGATATGGTTTCACGAGCAGTCAAACACTTGGGCAACAATGATAAAAAGGTTATCCTTGTCTTAATTTTTAGAAATTGTCTCAGAGAGAAAAATTCCTATTTTGAAATAAATTTAGAACATTTAACTCTGATCCGTATCACATTGGTTCTCAGTGCACTTACTTGTTCACTACAAGATTGATTGTTACTTGCTCAAGTAAAGTAACCACTAAGAAAGGAATTGATTATCTGAATAGTTTGTTTTTAGTTATGAAAACTATTTTTCTATAAGTTCCAAGCTTAATTAATGAAAAAAGACAATTATAAATTTGAATAATGTTAACTTGATTAGTCCGGAGTGTGTTAAGAAAATTTAATTTGCTATTGGATATTAACTAATATTTTGACCTAGAACTTCCAATGAGCCTGTAAACAAATCATATCTTTTTAAACTCGTGAAAAGGTTTGCAGCAATTCCTTTTGAATAATAATTAAAATATAAATATTTACTTTGGGGTTGCAGGTGTTGAAATCAAGTGAGTAAATAATTCAAAATAAGTTGTTCCTCAAGACATTTATTAGATCATTGTCTCTTAATTAGATTATAACATTTCCAGGGTTTCAAGAGGTGGGAATTTAATTTACTAGATCATTGTCTCTAATTAGATTATGATGTTTCCAGGTTTGAAGAGGAGAGAGTCTCATTTACTAGGTTGTTGTCTCTACTTAGATTATGACATTTCCAGGATTTATACAGATGCTTGAAAAACTTAAAAGTACTTAAAATTAGATTTTATAAAACAATGTCTTCACCTTCCACGCTTTTACCATCCATAGCCCCCTGTCAGATCATTATGATAATGACAAGGTTTTTGCCAACCACTGATGCACTGGCAAGGCATGTTGTCAGCGAGCAT
>NW_013667701.1:30167-53116 GCF_000517525.1 Limulus polyphemus
CTTTAAGGAATGTCAGTGTTATGTAATGTGATAGTCTTGAACTTTAAGGAACATCAGTGTTATGTAATGTGATAGTCTTGAACTTTAAGGAACATCAGTGTTATGTGATGTGATAGTCTTGAACTTTAAGGAACATCAGTGTTATGTGATGTGATAGTCTTGAACTTTAAGGAACATCAGTGTTACGTGATATGATAGTCTTGAACTTTAAGGAATGTCAGTGTAATGTGATAGTCTTGAACTTTAAGGAACGTCAGTGTTATGTAATGTGATAGTCTTGAACTGTAAGGAACATCAGTGTTATGTAATGTGATAGTCTTGAACTGTAAGGAACATCAGTGTTATGTAATGTGATAGTCTTGAACTTTAAGGAACGTCAGTGTTACGTGATATGATAGTCTTCAATTTTAAGGAACGTCAGTGTTACGTGATGTGATAGTCTTGAATTTTAAGGAACATCAGTGTTATGTAATGTGATAGTCTTGAACTGTAAGGAACATCAGTGTTATGTGATATGATAGTCTTGAACTTTAAGGAACGTCAGTGTAACGTGATAGTCTTGAACTTTAAGGAGCGTCAGTGTAACATGATGTGGTAGTCTTTAACTTTAAGGAACATCACTGTTATGTAATGTCACAGTCTTCATCTTAAAGCTGTTATCAGAATTGTGTTGAAATCGATGACTTATAACTGTAGCTATTGATAATGTGAAACTAGACTTTTTAATAACAGAATAAATTTATAAATCTGACTGTTGATCCTTCTTTGAATTACATCTGAAAACTAACAATATCTGTTGCTATACAAGATGTAAGAAATTAAATTGTACAACCAGGACGTAATAGACCGAATATTTAGTGGTACTAACTTTTCTTTTCAGCAATTTTACCTTTAGTAACAAAATAGTATCAGAAATAATTGCAGGACTTCAGGAGTCTCAAATAAATAATTAACATTTCCCAAGTAATTTCATGTATGGGAAAAACCTCGAATTTTACTTTAAGAAAAGATGGCTGTCACTATTGTCATGAGCAGGGTTCCATATTGTTTTTCTTTATTTTGGGCTGACTACAAATTCTTCTGAGCACTACGTTTTGTCCAGCACTGTTATTGAGTGGCTATTGGTGCCTATATTCCTGCCTTATGGTATTGTTCAAATTGTAGGCTTATGTCTTCCACACAGAACTGATTAATGTGTGAACGACCTGTTGTTTTTGGTGTGCAATGCTTGCCAGATTGCTGCAAGACCATGCATGCAGCTTAGAGTGTACATTGTTGGACACAAAAAGAATCCAAATAATAATGGTTGTTTAATATGTTATGTTATTATTCAAATGTATAAGACATTGGTATGAATACACGTTTGTAAATCTTCCAGATCACATATGTAATAGTACTGTCAGTTTGAAAAGCTCTGTTCCTCAACTGCTCTAAATCTTAGAAACACAATCCTTATAATAATGTATATACAACTTGTTAAGATTAAATATATATAAAGTACAGGTTTCTTCTAAAACACAGTCTGATTTTATAGTTAATAAATAATCTACTTATCCAACAGATAAAATATTAAGGTATTAACTACATACCCCTAGCTATGTAACATGAAACATATAAACTCAAACCTGTGCTGTGTATATGTATGTATGTATGTGTATATATTTATGTATGCTGCTTCAGCACTTTTACAAATGCTGTTTGTAAAATATTTTTCCAATTTTAAATTTTATCTGGTATGTAGCTTATAGTAATAGTAAATAATTCTGTGTGAACATTTTTTCCATAAAGTAATCCACATGTATTGTATCTTTTCTTCTCCACTATATTAACAAATTTTTGTCTATTTCATACTTTAAGTTAATATATCAGAATAAAGCTTTCCTTGTGAATTGTAGCATATCTGAGATGACAATATATATATATACTAAAACATTGCGAATTCAGAAACAATCTTGCTTGGGGTGTAAGGACGATGATAGTGCTTAGTATGTAGGGATGGGCCGGGAAAAAAAATGGGAACCGTATATTATATATTGCTCATCAAACTCTCAAATATCTCTTATCTAAGAGCATTTTATAAACACCTAATGTAGGTTTTCAAAAGCTATTAAGACCTTCAGTTTAGCCAAAAAACATTGCTAAAGTAGAACCAGTGAGCAGCATAATTGACAAATGTTCTACTGCTTATTCTGATTCAAATGTCAGAAAAACTAGCTCATCAGTGCGTTGATTTACACCTCAAAATGTTGCATTTTAACTTGGGGAGTACAGAAGCAGTGTAGCATTTTACTTACTTCAACACATGATGTCCATCAAGACAACTCATCATGCCAGGCTAAAACTGCTGCCTTCATAGTGACTGCCATTCATTAATTCATTGGTGGTGTTTGAAAAAAAAGAGGGGAAACAAATAATAAAACATTTGGAAAAAATAAATATGATGTACGGATGGCAATGCCAAAAGTACAGAAACAAGGTAGGGATGAATACACGAAACCGTACAAAAATCCCTACATAAGTAGCTACTGAGTCAATGTCACAAGCTTATTAGAATTAGCCATTGTAAGACTATAACATTATTCAGTTTAAATGCTTTTATTCAAACCTGAATTCATGCAAATGAAAGAAATTCAACATATATTTGTAGATAAAAGTTTTTCTTGGAAAGACTTGGTTACTTATGTAGGGATTTCTATATGGTTTTGTGTGTTCATCTCTACCTTGTTTCTGTGTTTTTTGACATTGCCATCCCTACACTTATTTTTTTCAAAATTCTTTAATTACTTGTCTTAATATATATTAGTCAGTTCATCTGTTTTACACCAGAAGACAATCTGTTTTCTAACTTGTAATCAGTGCAGTTGTGGATTGAATTGACCTTGATAGCTGTGAGATTGGATGATGGGGTTGTTATTTGAATAGATGTTGCTAGACATGTTAATTAATACTGAGCAAAGCTTGAAAAGAAAGGAATAAATGACATGGATATACATGTTAATTGAGCAATATTCTTTGCATTATTTGGTTCATATTATCTGTTAAACTGAAATTATTTAAAAACACACCAGCTAAAAAATTAAAACACAACAGTCTCTTGTTTTGACTTGTAAAAGAAGTCTTCTTTGTTGTTGTTTATTTGTTTTATAAATAGTCTTAACTCATCTAGGTCTATGCTGGTATTTAACATCTGTATTTTGCCATGTGTTTGTTGTCTTTATTAATTAGTAAATGTGTACATCATGTGAAAGGGAGTGTTGGCCTGCGTACCTATTTATCAGATGTAGATGCAGTCTAGCGATATGCTTCTGAAAATCTCTTGTGTACCACAGTTTGTTCCAATATTTCATGATTTTCCTAGTTAATGATATGTGTTCAGTTAGAGTGGGTTCTGTTATTTTTTTCCTTTTTTTAACTGCATTTATGTTCCCTAATTATTTTAATAATTGCCTGCTTTTTCCACTATACATAATATCGCAATATTTACATTTTATTTGATAAATGTAACCATTACTTTTCTAAAGAATCTGTCTTACCTTTTTGACGTACCAACATTTGCTTAAGAGTCAAACATGAATCTGAAGAAACTAATATTAGCTAAAGCTAAACTTCTATTAAGCTTTTTCCTTACTTCTTGGATGTAAAGTAAAGTAATCAAATTTTTTGAAGTTGCTTTTGGTTTGAGTACTTTAAGTAAAAATGTACATTTTTGAAATTCTTAAGTCAGGCATTGACAAATCCCAGGTCGACATATCAACTAGAGTTTTCTCCTATTTTATTAGTGCATAGGGATGTGCTAGCTAAAACTTGATTCTAGAACAGTTCTGGACTCTTGGAAGTCTGAAACTATTTTTGCATTCTTTTAGTCCAAAATCGAACTTTGAATTCAGCACTTCTTTGTGTTTTTTCGGGAATGAAGAGCAGCAGTTGCACAACACGTTACTAATCTCCCGCCATTTTGTTTTTCTTCTTTCTCTCAATTTGACCAATCAGTGCGCATGTTTAGACTCGGATGGGACCAATACTATCAAGTGGTTGTTGATATCGTGGTCGTTAGCATGCACTTGTTGCTGTGAAAGTAAATAGATATACGTAGCCCCCATTTCCCGGTACAAACAGTAGCGAAGTTAGGTTAGGCACACCAAAAGGCCTTTGCTTATCATTGTACATGTTGTAATGAGGAGTAGATTTTACTCTCATTCATTGCAAGAATCCACCTAAGTTATAGTTATTAATCTACTATTTTAATAATTGCACATATTGAAGTTTAACTTTAATATATATTACATAATAAACTTTAATAATGTATCTTTTGTTTTTAGTGTAAAACTGTACGTCTCGAACCATAACCACACAACTAGCTCAAAATATATTCCGTAACTTTTCTGAAAATATTTGTCGAGGTCTGGCTTAAGAATAACCACTTTTTTATACATTAATACAACTTAGTTCCTTAAGTGTTTTTTTGTAGGATAGTTGCAACTAGTGTTTGCTTTGTAGCATAAATTAGTGACAACTAGTGTTGTGATTTTGGATGATACATTCTGTTTTCATTTTTGGGCTGGTGTGTTTTTTAGTAATTTTGTACCAATATTTATGCTGCAATTAATTGTAATATCTGTTATCCAGCATTTAAATATATATATATATACAGTTAGTAAATTTAAAGAAAGTATGACTGGGGAAATGTTAACTAATAAAGAATTTCATTGAGCAAGAAAATATGCATTCCAGGTTTTTAACAGTGTTTTAATAACCTGTCAGTAGGATCATTTTATTATTTGGTAGTCTTAGCAATACTTATTAACCCGATCACTAAAGAACATAGTTTACATTGAACAAAAACACACCAACACTAACTAAATTTGTTTACTAAGGCATTGAAAAAATACATATTGTGTAATCAGGTTCGTGCGACATAAATGTTTTATATTTTTATTGATCAATAAGTGTGATCAGGTTCGTGCGACATAAATGTTTTATATTTTTATTGATCAATAAGTGTGAATATTTTTGTTTATATGGTAGTAAAAAATGTAGTTTGTTTTTTTTCAGGTTGTAGATCACTTGTGTCAAGTTCAAGGTTTAGTGGAGAAAGGATATGATGGAATAGAAGCTGAGACAGCTCTTCATCTTCATGATTACAGAGTAGAAGAGGTTTGTGTACTAGGTTTTTATTACAGCAGTGTATGTAAAACTATGTAAAACAGCACAGTCGAAATGTATCTCATTATGATAAAATCAACCAAATTACTGGGTGAGCCCCTTGCTTATATCAGATGATTTTTGACTGTTTATACCTGTCTGGTTGTTTAGTGAAACCCATTTTCTAACATGCATGCATTGTCACCTAGCTAAGCCTACCCAGTTCATTGCATTTTCTCTCTACTTTACAATCTTCACATTCTCTTTCTGGAATTTCTGATCATATATTTAGACGTAGCCTATGATTATTACATTTTCTACTGACATATGCATAGTTATCTTTTTGTATTTGCTGATTACCAGTGTGTATTAAATTTGTATTTATTATTTGTTTTCTGTTTCATATAGTTAACTTTACCCATATTTATCAAAGGTCCTATTTTATATCTTCAGATATCTATTTAAGATTAACCTCTATCTTCAGTGTTCTCCCATTCAATTGTATTGTTTATTATTTAGTTAATATTTTTAACTTGTACTTCTCATATGCCTAATTACCCAGCTCAGCTTGACATCTTGTCCCTTGTCAGATACTTAATTCCTTACCTAATTGAGTGTGAGACTTATAGATTGTCTTGTGTCGTTTCAGGCCATGAAGTACTTGGACTTGATGAATCAGTTCAGTGTCCTGGGATTTGAAAAAGATGCTATCAAGAAGGCATTAATAAGACAGAAAAATGACCGAGATAAGGCTTTAGATGCATTACTTCTCTAATAGTTCCAGAGTGAATAACTGCCTCTTTGTTTTTATTCAGAATAAACCTGTAAAAAATATGTGCATCCATTCCAGAAAAAACAAAATGTTGAATAAATACTGTTGAACAATGCATTACTGCTTTGAAAAAAATACTTTTATATGAGCAGAATTATCCTGATGAAACTATAGATTTAGCAGTGTTCGTACTATATTCTATACATATGTATATGAAGAGTTGTTGTGTGAATAGTGTATTGTGGTAATTGATCTGAATTCAACTGGAGTGGAACCAAGATTAATTGTATGTATAGATAAATATAATTATGTGAGTGAGTGGGATAAAGCTTTTATGGAGCTAAAGAAAATAATTTCAGTTGGTCAGCTGATTAATTTTTTCTAGTATTTCAGTGAAGGAGATACCATTGCAATAGTAGAAAGAACTTCTAGGTGATTTATTTAAACCAACAAATGATTTTTGTTCATTCAGTAAAGGTTTTGCTATATTAATTTCTTAATATACCATGCAATGTTTGCAACACGTGCATAACAATCAGTAATATAAAAACATTGGTAAGATGTTCAAAAATAAAAGAGTTTGTTGCTATTTGCTTGGTAAGTATTATGTAGTTTTTAATTTTCAAATAATTCCAAGGACTTTAGCATCTTCTTTAAAAAATCAAGCTCTGAAAATATTACCTGGTTGTTTTTAACACTTTTTTTTTATCACATTTTCAAAAGTACACACTGTATTGTCTACACATGAAACAATTAGGAGATTAGGCTGCATGTTGATAACTATCACAAAGTATTCGGTTTTGCTGTTTTTTTTAACACACAATAGATGAACTTGAGACTTTTGAAAGACAAGAACAATTTTCAAATACCAGCAGTCATGTTTAATGTTATCCTAGTAGAAAGTATGAACAGTACTTTAAAAAGGTATGAGCTTTTTGAATAATTCACCTATCTCGATAAATAATACGTATACTGCTAAAACTCACTTTAATCTTGGAGTAACATAGTAACGAAAAAACAGTGTGAATGTGCATATAAAGAATTTTCCTTTGTTTCATTAAAAGTTCCTTCCCACCCATTTAACATTTTGTTTATTTTTGCTTCAGAAGTCTGTTGGATTCAACCACTGATTCAAGCTTTTTAAGTTTGCTGCTCTGGTTATGTGGTATATTTTTATTTATATGAGTGGTATTTTTGTTTCAGACATAATGGTATATTTATAATTAAATTCAAAGTATTCTGTTGTGTTTCCATTGAAGATATACTTCTGCTACTGTAGACAGGGAACTTTCTTCCTGAATGAGTCTTTGACCCTGTAACTAAGAAGGACTTGCAAGATCAGTGATCAGTAGTCAAAATCAGTGTTATTCAAGTGGTATCTCATTAAAATACCTGGAACGTGTTATTCAAGTGGTATCTCATTAAAATACCTGGAACGTGTTATTCAAGTGGTATCTCATTAACATACCTGGAACGTGTTACTCAAGTGGTACCTCATTAAAATACCTGGAACGTGTTATTCAAGTGGTATCTCATTAAAATATCTGAAACGTGTTATTCAAGTGGTACCTCATTAAAATACCTGAAACGTGTTATTCAAGTGGTATCTCATTAACATACCTGGAACGTGTTATTCAAGTGGTATCTCATTAAAATATCTGAAACGTGTTATTCAAGTGGTATCTCATTAACATACCTGGAACGTGTTATTCAAGTGGTACCTCATTAAAATACCTGGAACGTGTTATTCAAGTGGTACCTCATTAAAATACCTGGAACGTGTTATTCAAGTGGTACCTCATTAAAATACCTGAAACGTGTTATTCAAGTGCTATTTCATTAAAATACCTGGAACAAAATTTGAATTTTTTGACATACATTTTAGATCATTGGGGTCAGCAGGAACAAAATGGTGGATGTTGAAATTTTGTCCCGATAGGGTACTGTTATGTATGACAAAAGTAAGATGATTTAAAAAAGTCATATCAGAATACTTCACCATTCTAACAGTAATAACAAAATGGTAATCAGAGTGACAAAGGTATTCTCAGATAAAGTTAATTTCATGCATTATAAAACATTTAAAAGCCGCATATATGAAAATAATTCTTAAATAGCCCAAATTCATATCTTGTGTTCACAGTACTATATCGTAAAGCTCGGAGATTAGTGGCAGTTGCTAATCAATTAATTTACACTCCCATTAATCAATTAGTAAAGTGTTCCTCAAACCTTGGTACATACAAACAAAACAACAAAAAATTTTGACAGCAGATGTTCCCAGCAAGTTAGTTACCTTCCCTCCATTCAGCAGCCCAAAATTAGTTACAGTGGTAGGTAGCCTTAGTAATTTTGCCGTAACAAAGACAGGATGATCAAAAGTGTGGTGGCTGTGTAGCTAGCTTTGTGCTTAACAAACCATATAGCAATATTTTGATATTACTTTGACAGTTGAAATAAATGAAAATACTTATAATCAGAAACCCTAATTTTTCATTAGTTGATTATTTTTGTGACAGTCGATCTAATTGGAATTTTGATTAGTCGATCTTTGGAATAATTGGAAATACTCATTTTGATATACAAACTGATTTTGATTGATTTAATGACAATTTCAATTAATTAGTTTGCATGAAACTGACCAATGTAATCTGGTCATACATAGTTCATTAATCACCCATCTCTACTATATCATTTTGCCTTATGCTCGCATAATTTCCTGACTTTTGATCCCACATTCAACCTCTCCTCAACTTGTATTGCTTAGATATTTTTACATATCAGGAAGTAATGTATGAAAATGTTTTGTTCTTAAAAACTAGTTAGAACATGCAAAAATGGATTTTGTATTTTGGCTCCATTTTTCTCTGTATTTCAATGAGATACTACTTGAAGATAAACTTTGATACTAAATTTTGATCATTGATCTTGACTGTCTTTTGTTATTCTGCTTTTGTCACAAGCAGTAAAACCTTGTTTAAAAAAAATCTGGCATTGTATTTGCAACAAAATCACTTTTTGAATTTGCTCAAGCTTCTCTTTTGTTCATATTTATCATAGTACAGACATTTTTGTATTTTGCAGGAACATTTTTTTTTCTTTTTATTAAGATGTGATCAGTGGTTCCTCTTCCAACTTGACAAACATATCATAAGACATGTTTAAACTCTGATGCAATTTCTTCTCCTACCATAGACAACCACAGAAATTATTACAGGGAGGGGCAAAGACTTTTGCGGGGGGAATAGTGTGAAATTGTAAATCGAATAAAAAAAATTCACTTACATTATGTAACTCATTTTCCCTCCCCCACCCACCCCTTACTCGAGTGCGTGGATGCCCGTATATCCTACTTACATTCTGCAACTGAAGGTTTTGATTGTGGCTAAAGGCCTAACAACAGGTTCATTGTGAAATCCTGTTCCACATTTCCCAAGTTTTCCAGTTAGTTACCTTTTACAAGTTTCTGTTGCTACAAACCAAGATTGGTTAATGATATCACTAGGTTAGTGGTGTTACATCTAGTGATTTCAAGAGCAGTTTTCTCCAAGTTTTTTTTTTATTATTATTTTTATCTAAAAAAAAAATATTTTTTTTTCTTAATTAGGCTATGTCGTAGTCAAAGTTTACCTATTATGGATTATAACTGTATAAAATTTCATTTCTTCAAGGTTAGATAGGATTCAATATTCCTAGTATTCTTATATTAATTATGTTATAAGTAACTGATTATATCATTTTGAGTATAATAGTATAATTTATTTTTGCAAACATCATGACATTTAATATTTTTTTTTCGTTTACAAATGATTTTTTTACCATCAAAGCATGCTTTACCAAAAGAATATTAAATTTTTAATTAGATGATTGTGAAATATTCTTTAGTTTTATCATCCTATCAAAGGCATAACTTGGAGATGCTAATATGTTGTTTTTTTTTCAAATCAACCTAATCAGCTTGTGTATTAATTTAGAAAAAAAGTCACATGACATTTATTTGTAAGAGCATTTTGCATTGAAAGTTATCATTCAGGACATGCAGACATCTTTGTAAGCACAGCAAAGTTTTTTAAGTGTGAATGATGTTTTTGTGCAATTACTTTGCCCTTCGTTTAGGTGGGTTTTTTGGCATTCCATGTTTTAGATTTTTTTTATACAAACAACATAACTCATCTATAATAAAGAATAATAATTTAGCTTGTCTACTTATAGGTTTAGAATTTTCCTCATTTCCAACATAACTCCTTGCACCACATATAAGTTGATAAGGTTAAGATTTATCTAATTATGATCAACCTTTTTTTATGACCTTATAAAAATCGTTCACAAAAAATATAAATGTCTCTTTTTTTTTTTAACTTCTCACATTGAAATTTTACACCATCTGTTTGTTATTATAACCAATAATAATCTGTTTTGTGTAGATGTTATTTAGGGAAAGTTACATTTCTGTCAATGCAGTATGAGACTGATTACTTTAGTCCTTTTTCCAGCTTAAAAAGGATGTTTTCTGTGTTCTGCATTTTTTTCATCACTCGAGAGTAGTCCTATAATTTGTTTATTCTACACATCATCCATTTCAGTGGTCCTCCAATGGGATAGCAGTAAATCTAAATACTTCCAACACTAAAATTTGGGGTTTGATTCCCTGCAAAGAATAGTCCAAAACAAACCATTTCAGTGAGAGTTAAAAATAATTTTTCATCGTTTATTCCAGATTTTCGTGATAACTTTGAATCAGGTTATTATTAAAACTGAAGCTTTTGATTTTAGGTAAGTTAATTATTTTTATCACTGATAATCATCTCTTAAAAATCTCTGGTTTGATGTCCCGCAGTGGACAGAGTGTAGATAGCCTATTGCATAGGTTTATGCTGAAATACACAAACCTGAGTTTTGTGTTAAACATGTGTACTTTGAATGTCTTTGTATCACCTCTGATTTGTTGCTAGAATTTTAACTTTGTTTCTGTTCCTCACAATCAGCATGCTGCATTTTTCTCTCCTGTTTTACTATAATATTTTTTTATTCTTGGTTAGAAAGAACCTACCAGTTAATTATTGATTGTAAGTGTTTCCAATTTAGCTGCCCCTTCAATAATGATGTACAATATTTGAAATAGTATTTCATATCGTATTGAATTTTTTTAATAATTTGTCAGTTATGGGCTGAAAATGTAGCTGTAAAAAAGGCCAGTCAGTGTAAAATAAGAACTGTATAACATGCAAGTACAGTTGTTTATATTTTTAAAATTATAGTTATGCATGGCATTTGTAATTATTGAAAAAAATTATTTCGATAATTGTGATACCGTTCCTCATAGTAGCACTTGTTTGAAAAGTAAAATTGATTCTGAAACTCCCTTGCTTCTTGGATACAGGTTAATTATATTATGAGCATTACAGAGAGTTTATTACTATGTCACAATATATTTTGTAGGTTTCTTAAAGGAGAAAAATTGTAATCTACTGGAATTCTTACATTTATTTATATATGTACCATTTCATATATTAGGTTGCATAAAGATATTATTTCATAGTGTTTATTATTGTTTTTTCATTTTGTTAGCAATTTTCTTAATGGCTAATAAAGACTTATTGTCCAACATGAAGATAACAGTAAGCTAACAAAAATTTAAGAATGTTAACATCATCAAGGCTTCAATAAACACGTACTCATACTTCTACAGATACTTCAAGTTAGTAATAAATATAGACATCTTACGTCTCCCTTGTATAGTAAGTATTTTGAATAATAATAATAATTAATTTAGCTTTAAATCCTTGATCATGAAGAACACCAGGCTCTCTAAAAATGTCAGCTTTTTTTTTTAATTTGCAAAATACCATATAAAAGTTATACAGATGATCCATGATATTGTTTCAATTTAGCTTTTTATTTAACTTATTAATGCTGTATCTGAAAATGTATGGTTAAAGAATGATTCTGTGGTTTATACTTGTCACTCACAATTGATAATAGAGATTGGTATTTATTGAAATTAGTCAAACCTATTGTAGTGAAATTAGAACTAGTCTATTTGTATGAGTAAGTGAAAGTTTTTTGTTTTTTTTGCACCTGAAAGACACAAAAGACTGGTGCTTAACTGTGGCACAAGCAGATGACCCCTTCCCCCTGGATGGGATGCCATCTATTGCAGTTTAAACCTCAACTACCTACTGATACAACCAGGTGGACTGAAAACAATTGGGATAGTGTCTTGTTCGAGAACACAACAACATGTTTCAGGCAAGCCCCAAACTTGCAACCTTTTAACTATGAGTCAAAAGCACTAGGCCATTCTGCCACATTATCAATGTGCTTCAGTTAAAAACTGATAAAAAATAAGCATACCAAAACAGTAGTAAAAACCATTGAAGGATCTTCAATTAGAGGTAGAATAATTTTATGGTTTTTCTATAGTGTGTTCAGAAATGGTTAGTATTTGTGTGTTCACCCAGAAAGCTTCATATCTAAGCAGCTGTAAATAATAGCTGTAACATTTAATAACAACTATTTCAAAATAAATTTTATCAATAAGATGCCTATGAATATGCTCATGTTATTGAACCATGCTGATTCTTTAATTTTTATAAATGCCTTTGAAAAGGTTGAAAGTAAGCTGTGTGACATTTCAAGGATAAGAAACTATCCTTCAATTAAAACCAGAATCTAGGGACGTGTTGAGACTTCTAAGGTATGTAGTTAATGAATGAAAAAGTTGAAGGAAGATAGAATAGTGAACTTTATTTACATAAATATGCTGCATTCAAAGTTTGTTCAAGCAGTTGGTAAGAAAAAGATTCCTGTATTAAAACGTATGGCACGTGGATGTTTTGGTCTTTATAGTAAAAATATCGTTTTGATATGCTATTAAATGTTTATAAAAAAAAAAACGGAGTACCTTACAATACTTGAAAAGTGCCCCTTTAATGTACTATGTATGCAATATTATCATAAAAGTTGGGCAGTATCATATCAGTTACATATTTCTAAAATTAATTGTACAATGAAATTCATCACCCGATGATTTATAGCAGTGACTTATCTCCAACCTTACCTGTTAGTTACTGAAACGATACACAATACAAATTGTCGATGACAATTGACAAATGCGGTTGCTTATATTGAAAACAAATTGGGTATAAAATACAAAATCATTAAAGTTTAATGTCATTCCTTACTGTCATTGAAGATGTTTACCTTGGTTTCTTTCTTTCTCTCTCTAAGATTGTCATAATTACAATCTTACTTTAAAATGTACACAATCTAATATGGTATGTATAATTACTATGTGCAGTAAATAAAAGTTTTAATAGGAGAAGTATGCATCGCCCAACAGTAATTTTAATTAATAATAATAAAAAATAATATATATTCCAACTTTCGGTGACCTACACAGTTGAACTTCAACATAGAAAACTGAAGGAAGTTGGAAAAGGCCAAAAGGTTCATTTAACACTTACCCTGAGGCACTACTACGTATATGGGGGCATGCTGAAAGTTCATGACTACTTTGACCTCAACCTGATTTTTAAGATGTTTTTAAACCTTTACGTTTAATTTTCTTTTTACTTGCGATAAAACTTGTTACAGGTGTCGTCATTGTAGATAATGGTAATGTCAAGGTTGAGATATTAGATTTCATGATGATAAAAGAAATATTCGTTTTGAAATTCCTTAAAACTATATCTGCACTGCTATCACTTCGCCGAGATATATTTCTAATATAAATCAAAATATTCCAATCAGCCATTTACCAGTCAACCGACAATTTATATTTGTCAAATGGTATGATATTTTATTCAACTAGCCCTAAATATTAGAACAAGCAATTGTGTGTGTATATCTATATGTGTTAATCATAAAATATTTAAGTAAGTTAGTGCCTCGACGAGTCTACTTAATTCGCGAAGACATTCAAGTGGACCGAACATTGTCTAATCAATCACCAATTCATTTGCACAGGTTGCAACTGTTTGATACCGAAATACAAACCAGTTAGGCGTTGTTCACTGAAACAGCCGTAGTCATTTTCAAAGAAGAAAACTCTCAGTTCTTTTAACTTTAGAATCTTTTAAAAACAAAATTAACCTTCGTCTGTTCATTGTAGAGTTTAATAAAATTACAAATTTGCTCCCTGATGAACAAAAAGTCTACCTTTCGAATACTGTTAGGTTATATGGTTTTTAATTTTTTCTCTTATTGTAATAATATGGTATTGTTCTATCAACATCGCATTTAGACTATGGACTCTCAAACATTATCTATTATAATAATACTCATTGTATGGTAAAGTAAAATAGATTCAAAACATCATCAAACTTATATAAAAAACCAGTGTATGTCAAGTTATGCTTGATTTTTTTTAAATAGGAGGAGTCATAAAAACCAAAATGCATTTATCCAGATAGAATAGTTCGATTACTGTCTGCCTCTTACAATCTTAGTGACGGAGGTACCGTGATACCTTATAAGTGTAGTGAGTGTTGTTTTAATAAGCCTAAAGTAAATATGTAGTGTGGTATCACCTAGCCTAGAGCCCAGTGCATAAAGTTTATCATGAAAGTAACAATATCGATTCAATTTTAAACTTAAATATTTTCTGAATTAAACTATTTTCTGTTATATCACTAACGTTCTTAATAATAATAAAAAACCTATTTAATCAACGGAGACTTTAAATTAAGAAACCAACAAATATCTTTCCAGTTTTGTTCTCTATACATTTCATTTTATACTTTCAGCACATAGACTAACAACAATATTAGGTTATACTTTTGTTGCTAAGCAACATGACATAAAAGCCAGCGTTGGAACATAGTGTTACCAAAACGCACTGGCTTTTCTATATATTATAAGTTGTTAATCTACTGATTTTTACCAATAATTATTCTATAAATACACCACGAATTCATTTCATGGATGATTTTAATTTTGATTGGCTCACAAATGAATTTACTGACGTTTGACTGTTTCAACTGCACTTTTCTGTCAAGCTTGATTTCGCCCAAAATTATTTATTTCAGTTAGCTATGAAATGTGAGGTTAGGTATACTATGGGGTGGGGTGGTAATACTTGCCATTTTTGACAAGCTATACGTTAGTAGATATGATAATACTCAATTTTTTTGCCTGTCCTGAAAATGCGCGCTCACTTGGAATAACGCATGTAATCAAAATATGGATATAAATATACTTTAGTAGAAATTTTATACAACATATTAAAAGTTTTTTGAAAGGTCTAACATTAGGTCGTAGAATAGTATTATAAATTGATTTATTGATAGTATTAGGTAAAATAAAGTTTAGCCCTAACTAAACTAAAGCGAAAAAAAGGCACACGAGTTACAGCGTAATTTTATCTATAAAAAATAGGCCGTACTTGATATAGGCTTAAATAATGATAGGTCTAAGACAAGTAGACGCACAAGTTTATTGTGTTGTGCGATTAAAATGATTTTGTATTATTCTAGAAATCCTGTATTTACAGAACAGAAGTACTGTTGCAATAAAGATACTAATCTGCCTGCAAATGTTTTGTGGGTCTCTGCTAGTGTATATGTAATATAATATCCATTTATGTTATTGAAACGTTTTTACTTCATTGGCAAAATTATCTGGTAAAAATAATTCAACGTCCAGTCCACGTATCGATAACGAATTGCTTTATTTCCCCATTTAACCATTTCTACGAACTTGTACGCTGCAGTAAATTGCTGTAGGCCTACGTTACAAATGACGTTAACGTTAAACAAATCAACTTCTTTTATGTTGGGTTTGAGTCCGTTTTACTTCACCATATACTAACCTAAGTCAATTTAGGCAGTGAATAATTTTATGATATTTCGTCGAATTCACTTTTCGAGGCACAGTGGTATGTCTACGGACTTTCAACGCTAGAATCCGGGTTTCGATACCGTGGTTGGCAGAGCACAGATAGTCCATTGTGTAGCTTTGTGCTTAATTACAAACAAACAAACATTATTCGATATCATACAGTGGACAAATTAATTTCGGCTCTGGTGAAAAAGAAAATAAATCTTTAACAAATCAGTTTTATGTACAAAGTAGCAGAGATAACTAACAAACTGACAGGTTCACTCTCTACCTTGAAATCACTCATTACACTTCACAACTATTTCGTATATAAACAATATAGCTAGAATACATTACATCCTAAAAGTTTTTAGACGTTATAAGCCTATCATATTTAGATCTTTTGATCTAAACTATTATTAAAACCCGCAATTCCCTCTTACCAACATTTAAATTACTACATTAAAAATGTAGTTTTTAACACTACTTTTGGAAATCAAAGGATATTCTGTCTGATTATTATTATTTTTGTTAATTAAAAATATATTTATGTTGTCAACGGTTCTTGCTCCTTCATTTTAAAACACGAGATAATGTTAAAAGAGAAAATAATATTTTAAGTTTTTATAACAAGTTTTCATAATTTATTTCTACCTAATTTTTTAAGCAGTATACAAATGTATAAAAAGATACGAGTGATAATCTCAGATTGTTTATTAATATACACGCAAAATAAGCAAAAACACAACAACAGAATCACGATAATTTGATCGTTATTTTGTTACTGCTTACATAAACTTACTCTTAGATGTTTTTCGTGGGAAATGCATGACTTGGCATTTTGTGAAATTTGAATCAGGCAGTTACTTCTGTAAATGTACAGTAATCACAGATAATTAAAATGTCCATACATTGTTAATTTATACAAGAGAAAAATATATTTGTACCATGCTATTCGTTTACTTCCAATATTAATACATAGCCTAGGGTTAATATATACTCAAACATTAATTTATTTTGTGGACATTTTGTTGATGAGAGCAGTTAGCCGCACGTAAGAGGAAATATAAATAATATTTCGTAGAACAGCATCTTGTATTTAAACTTCTGCTCTGTACCTTGTTTTGTTCTTTTTTCCTAAGTGAAGACCCTGTCATAATACCTCGAAATAATTCTGGACTAAAAAAACAAAGAAACAGAGTAATATTAAACCCTATAAAATAGATATGTATGAAAGTTATCAAATAAAAGATGACAAAACATTTCTCGTGGTGGGCAGAGCACAGATAGCTCATTGTGTAGCTTTGTGCTTATCTTCAAACAATACATAATATGCTTTCAATTAATTTTTACTATTGTAGCAAAATGAAATTTTCAAAATGGCATCATTATTTTTATAGCGTTGGATACTTCCAACTAAACATGCCCTCCACCCCAGTGGCACAGCGGTATGTCTGCGGACTTATACCGCTAGAAACAGGGTTTCGATACCCGTGGTGGGCAGAGCACAGATAGCCCTTTGTGTAGCTTTATGCTTAACAACAAACAACAACCATCCAAACATGTAAAAACAATGTCAGAAGAAAACCAATCATAAGATTTGTCACACTCGAATATTATTATGAAAATATAATTGTTGTGTAGTTATGATTGTAATAATATATAAAGCTTGAGTTTTTTGTTTTGTTTTAAACTTTCAATGTAGTTCCATCTGATTATTTTTTCTATCTGTTATTGTATAGTTACCGATAACGAAACTTTATGTTGAATAGATTAACATAAAATTATGTTATTCCACACATATTAATAACGGTTTGTTGCTCAACTTGTGGTGATCCATATAGTCAATGGGCTTACTGAACAAGTGTCCTTGACAAACCGCTTTTCTTTTGTTGGGTGTACCAAGAATTACTCATTCTTCAAATGCATTACTCATCTTTCACTAATAACAAAAAAATCAGAATCAAACTAAAAAATATACAATAGCGAAAAGCACAAAAATACGAATGATAATTGACGTAGGTTTGGTTGATATTAGGAATTTAGGATGTTCTGTGTAGAATGTTAACTTGTGGAAAACATTTTAAAACACGGAAAATATATATGAAATTGTTATTAACATTTTATAAAACAAACAAACTTGGAATTAATGAATATCACAATACAATAAAATTTTGTGTGAGTATTTCATACCTCTGTGGGTTTTTAAACGTCTGCGTGTAGGAAATAAGAGTGTGTGACGTCACATCTGCGATCTGTAGACGTTGTATTTTGTTTTGTTTCTGCAAGTACTATTCGCAAAGCCTTTCGGGTGACATACATGTGTACGTGCAAAGGAATGTACTGCAAGAAAGACTAAAATGGCGGCGCTGGTAGAAGGGCAACAATATGGTCTTTTTTCACAGGGAAGTTATTCGAATTCTAACTCATTAATATTTGTTAAATTAACAGATTCTGCGCTTAAATCAATAGAGGATTATCTAAAGAATAAGGTGGGTAGTTTTTTAATAAGTGGTTATAATTTATTATGAATCTTACTTTATTTTGTTACTTTGATCTCACTCGTTATGATCACTCCATATTATACCAATTTTCAGTTCCTACACGTAATTTACACGGGTTTTAAATCACAGCTTGTTCGTATTGAGTCCTACTGGTCATAGCGTGACCATTACAGTTTACTTTATTATTAAATAAGCCAACATGTTCAGGTGTTTTTTCGCTTTTCAGGGGTATGGTATTCTTAATTAACTTCTTCCTTGAACTTTGAAGTTGAACTTGAAGATATGTTTAGTATACTAACCGTTACACCAACACTTGATCCTGCAGTTAAATTAAAAGAATAAAATGTAGAACCTGATTTAATAAATATTAATCACTTAGGCTTATGATTATACTTAAACTGTTAAAGTAATTGTTATTAAGAAGAAGTAATACAGAGTCAAAGAGTGTTGTGTCAAATGACAGTGTTACTGTTACAACGATGTAGGCCTATACTACCATATTAGGAATCTAGTGGCTTCAGAACCAAACTATTTAGTTTTATTTATGTACAGGTATTATTGCTTTTGTTATTCATAATAATACTTTTGCAGTCATAAGCTGGGTATCACTCAGTGACTATCACTGTCACAATATATACTTATTAATTAAAAAACTGAAGTAACTTGAAATAGCTGTAGTTTGAGTACAACAGATAAACTTCTAAAAGTAGAAATGAGTAAACACCATTCAAAGGTTTTTTTAATTGGAATTATTTTTAAAGATGTATTGGTAGGTATTGAATCCTTAGAATAGTTGCAGAAGAGGCTCAATAATGACGTATATTTCGAAAATTTTAAACTAGTATGTATGAAGAGGCTTAACAGTTGTACTTGCTTTGTGTGCAGTATAAAGTAATTAGAACTTAAACTAGATACTTTGCAGATATTTAAAGATTTTAGTGGCTTTTAAAAGATACGTTTGAAAAGGTTGAAAATTGAACATTAATAATAATAAAGGAAGCAAGATTTAGACTTTTTTTAGTAAAATCATTTCTCTGTTATTGTTAGAATTATAGTTTAAACTTATGGAATGGTTTGCCTGGTAGTGTTGTGTACACTAGCTTACTTTCTTATATTTTGTTGAATAGGAAGAAGAATATTATAGGTTACATTTTGTTTGTCATGATGCTTTGGATTAGTGTTTTTGTGAATAAAGGGGTGACCTCAGAGAGCCATATGGAATGATATTATAAGGGATAATATGATTGTTACTGTTAGAGACTGACCCTCAAGTACTGAAATATTTTTTTATATCTTTCAGAACAGCTGGGGTCCATATATTGCATTATATTCAGTAATTTTATTTCTTTACTTGTAGAAACACTCAGTATAAAGAATTTACCAAATGACTCATTTTTTGTATAAAAAATATATAATTGATTAGTGTAATAAATTGCAATACCATTGGCACTTAAACAATTTTTGTGTGACATGTATACCATTGGAGTCCTTATAACCAATAAAGTGATAGCCGTACAAGCAGTTTTGAATAAAAAAGTTTATAAAAAAAATTGTATCAAAATCCAATGGAATCCTTATATGGTTCTCATCTGGAATTCAAGGTTTAAGCATTATAAATCTAGCTGCTGACTAGGAGGAATGTTTCACTTTGAATTGTTAATATGTGATATAATTTGCTTGATGATGCGTAGGTTTCTAATTTGATCTCACCTAAGTTTATATAGGTTGGTACAAGTGTTACATACCCACACAAAAGCTATATTTAACTGGACTGTATGCTGTGTTTCCATTAAGTTAAAATATTTTTATCAAATGTCTCTGTGTAGAGGTAAAATCTGCAAATCGGTAACTTCACTGATTTGTTGTTTTCAATTCTTATCCTTATAGTTAAATTATGAATAAAATTATATAAATACTTAAATTTATCAAAAGTTTGAGAATCAGTTTGGACCCTACAGAATTATTGAAATAAGTAATGAACATCAAAGGTCCTAAGAAAACTGTTAGTTGGATTTTCTTAACTGAAAAAATACCCATTGATCATCATCCATTGCTTTTGACCTTCATATCAGTTTTCAAACCCCCTTTAAACTTATCCATCAATCTTGTATCAAGCTAACTTACCAGTTAACCTTTGCGTATTATTTTGTCAAGGACTTTCAGGAAATTAAGGTACATAACATATGGTGGTATGTGCCTTTATGTAAAGAAATCAGTCCTATTAAAAATCTAAGTATGGTAGAAAATCCTTTCGTAAAACAGCTTGGGCATTCATAACATATGGACCACAATGGGGACCATTTGGTTCTTGAAGGGCTGTCCCAGCAAATGAGTACAAAGGTCATAACTAGAAGAGGTAATTGTTTCCTTTACTTCTTTATTTACTGTTCTATGTTTAAGAAAAAATAAGCTTAAGAACGTATTTCTAAATAGTAATAATCTGTTTACATATGTAATATATAATAATTGAAAGGTGAATATTTTACAAAATACTAGTCCACTACAACACAACCAAGACAGGTCACTTTGTAAGGACTAAAGGTCAGTTATATATTATTTGATACAGTAACACTGTAACTTCTGTATTGTTAGCCAGGCAATGCTGGAAGGTCAGTATAATAAATATATATAAATCTATAATGTTATGAGATTTAAACTATTTAGACTAAACATTTGTGTTTTCATGTTAAAATTTGTAGTTATTCTATAACAAAGAAAAAAGTATAAATTTTGTATTGTTAGCCAGGCAATGCTGGAAGGTCAGTATAATAAATGTATAATGTTATGAGATTTAAGCTATTTAGACTAAACATTTGTGTTTTCATGTTAAAATTTGTAGTCATTCTATAACAAAAAAAAGTATAACTTCTATTTTTTTCAAAATTTTTTATTGAGGCTACAAAGTTGGTCAAATCAAACCAACTTGTACAGAAATACAGTAGTGAAAATAGCAAATAAAATATAAAGTTTTTCTTATTCAAATTTGATAATTATCTGAAGATTATAAGGATTGCGCATGTGAAATTTGAAAATGTTCTAATGCATTAAAGTATTTTTAGTCTTAAAATCAAAATTACTTTGCATGTTGGATAGTCAACATTCTTAAAGAAAAAGCTTATGAGAAAATTTTTAATTAAACAATCTTAAAACTTAATTTAAAAACCTGATATTTTTTTATGAAAACCTTGTAATGTTTACCAATAACCCACAAAATTTTGAAAAGATGTGCATACGTTATCAAAAATCATAATATAAATACTTTTGTGGTTACGAGCTGGGTGGATTCTACCCAACCTGTAATGGAAGGGTTAAACTGCTTCAAGCATTTCAAGATTTTGCTGCAGACTGAACAGAGTGAAATTGTTGAGATGTCAAAAATTGCTAATGAGATTTCTTTTGATCAATGACTCAACACTGACTCAGCAGAACCAACTGGTAAAGAGTTGGCAGATGAGGATATCATTGCAATTGTGTCTCATCAAAAATGTGGGGATACTATGTCAGCTGATCAGTGACTCAACATTGAGTCAGCAGAACCAACTGGTGAAGAGTTGGCAGATGAGGATATCATTGCAATTGTGTCTCATCAAAAATGTGGTGATACTATGTCAGCTGATCAGTGGTTCAACACTGACTCAGCAGAACCAACTGGTCAAGAGTTGCCAGATGAGGATAACACTTCTATCATTTCTTTACAAAAGTGTGATACTGACCCACCAGTTTATCAAGACAGTCTGAATAAAGCGCAGTCAGGGCTTAAAGTGATTTATGTGAAGATTATGATGATGTAATTTGTTATTTGCTTAAAGTGCCAAGAAGCTTCAAAAGAAAATATGTCAAAGTCAGTTCAAAAGCTGACTGGGATTACATCCTTTTTTTGGAAAGTAATTTTTTACCATTTTACCAGTACTATTTATTTCATATTCTCTAAGTTATTGGTTTGAACGAAATCATGTTTTATGCGAAGATAATGAAATGCTACTTTAAATGTGCAACTTATTTAATTATTGACGATGTATGAAATGATAAACTGATAAGTTTATTGCATCTACAGTTGTTTTTTGTCTACCAGTTACATGCCAACTCTTACATTTATCCATTGAAAATGCATGTTATTAATAGTGCCTGCCATATTCAAAGAGACTGATTTGACTATTCATGTCTTGATAATCCAAGTGAACTAGTTTATTATAAATGTGTTTGGATTAATGAGGTTTAACTGCATAAAACTCTGTTTACCCTCTCCAGATGGGTCATGGGTCAAAGGCCATGTCATTTCGTTTGTTGACTCATATTCAAAATTTTATTGAACTACTATTTTATGAGTTTATTCAATAAGTTTGGTATCAAACTGTAGATTATAATTCATATTTTATTATTATACATTATTTAATCTTAATTGAAAAGTAAATATTAAAAAAACACAGTTAAACATTAATTTTTATGTGTCGTGTGGTATGTTGAATGCAGCACTGGTTCAAATTAGATGTTTGTGAAGTCAAAATACTAAGTCTGTAGTTTCATACCAATTAGAAACTCAGATTACCAATATTAACAAGCTAGAATATAAAATAAGAACATCAATACGGTCTTCCAAAAGTCCAGAGGCTTGGTCATCATATCACTTGCCCATTTCTTTTGTCTGACTATGTTGGCAGGTCTTAAAAAGGGCCTCTGTCTAGCTGCTCTGCAATGATAACCCAATCTGTGGA
>NW_013667701.1:54019-55769 GCF_000517525.1 Limulus polyphemus
TTAAAATGAAAATTACTTTGCATGTTGGATAGTCAATATGTAAAAAGAAAAAAAGGCATGAGAAAGACATTGCTTTACAAACTTTAAGACTTAATAAAAAAGATTGATATTTTGCGTGTGCCAGATTTTGTTAACATGTGTTTACTAATTTAAAAGTTATAGCATGAAAACCATAACTAGCACAAAATGGCTACCAGGTCGGTCTGAGGGACCGAGCCCGTGCTGAAAGAGTTAACTGGAGTCTAGCCTGTCTTTTCCTAATCTTAAACTTGTGTGTTCATGTTTTGTTACCTTTATAATATAGCACAAAGAAATTTAGAGGCCTTTATCCTATCAATCTCCTAGATAATCTTATAAATGTTAGTAAGATCACTGCTTAATCTTCTTTTCTAAAGAGAAAATAAGTTGAGATGTTAATCTATCTCTGTAAGATAATCCTTCCATCTACAGAATCGTCATAATATCTCTACTCTGAACCAATAAATCAATATACTTTCTTAGATAAGGAGACAATATTCTAAGTGAGGTTTTCCACTTGTCGGGGATTTTTTATTGTTCCTCAGTTCAGAAAATAATAAGTTCTCATTATTTCTGTTATTCACATTCTTTAAGAGGAATGTCATCAGGATTAGACACTTCAGTTTCTAAAACATAAAGAGAACATTTTTTCTGTAAATGTAAGATATTTTATGTACTTTTAATTGAAAAAGGTACTAATTAAAATTAATACCAAAATCACACATACAGTTCCAAAAGTGTGATGTAGCTAAATCCTCATTCATTTTCAGTTATGTTGTTTGCTTTCCTTAATTCTTAAGGGCATTCAAAAGTCACATGACTAGTTGAGAGTATTAATTAGCATTCTTAAATGTTCCTGCTATAACAGAACTAAATAAAACATATCTACCCAGACATTGAAAGAACTTAATATTTCATATCAAATGTCTATATCATTTCTTACTTCCAGACATTATCAGTCAACACAGTAGAAGTACTTTTGGTTATGAACAAGCCCTTATTTTATGCCTAATGATAAATTTATATGTGCTCTGGTTCATGTGGAACTACTTCTACTATTTTTAGATATTAGGAAGTGGCAAGCCTAATGTTGGAATTAAAACTTTCTGTTCATTTCCTTGTACCTCGAGTGTAAGTTACATCTTTAAAAAAGTCATATAGTATTTCTGTCATATTTTGGAACTTTTTAAGTTTTTCTTTGAGTATCAAACAATTGCTGGTATGAAATCATGGAATTAAATGTTAGTGTGAAAGTTTATTTGTGTAAAGAAGCAGGAATGGGTGTGGTGTAGCAGAATTGTATATTTAATAAGTCTAAGTGAAGATCTTATGTTGAACGCAAAACAATGCTTATATTTCTTCATAAGGACAAAAAAAACAGAATTTTAAATTTGTTCGTGTGCGTAATAGATAAAAAACATTGTACATGTAATACACATTAACACAGGATATACACGCAAGATCTTTTGTTGTTGTTGTTGTATTATTTAAACGTAGTTTACGTTAGAAACATGTAATCATAGATATCTCTATCAGAATTGATTTCAACAACAAGACATTTAGTAATAATGGAATACACCAAGTTTAGTATAACATACCATAATATTTAAGGTACTATAAAGGCTGTCCCATTTATTTTATCAAACTCGTACTGGCTATGTTCAGACCTTACTCTCCAAAGACTCATTAAGTCCTCTCTTGAACTCTCTCATTCCCCTTACATCTACCATGT
>NW_013667701.1:56668-68641 GCF_000517525.1 Limulus polyphemus
TATATATATATATATAGATTATTGCTATTTTGAAATAAGTTCTTAAACATATTTTTCCTAAAATATAGAACAGTAAATAAAGACGTAAAGCAAACAATTATATCTTCTAGTTACGATCTTTGTACTCAGTTGCTAAGTCTTTGCATGTGGAGGATGTGAAACAAAATATTTTTTTAAGGTCTTATATATACATTTGAATAACTAAAAAATCATAAATTACTACAACAGTATTATAGAATTCAACTATAATTTATCAAGCTTGGTAACTAAGATTTATTTTACTCTTGAAAAAATAGTACATTTCGTGCAGACTAAAGACACAACCTCATTGAAATCTTGGTTCAAAAGAAAGATATAGTGCTAGCCACATTAGAAAGGCTGAAAAAATCACTAGGGGGACATCATGACTTTCCGATTGGTTATTCACGTCATATATAGAATTAAGTGTATATAAGGGAGCGTTTCCAAAAATAGAAAGAGGTGGGTGGGGTGCCACTGTGTTTGATGTTATACATGAGCAATATCTTAGCATATAGAAAAGGTAAGACCTTATTTCCTATTCTATCTTGTCAATATCTGTAATTTGAGTTTCTAATTCATACGAAACTATAGACTTGGTATTTTGACTTCACAAACATCTAATTTGAACCAGTGTTGCATTCAGCATACCACGTGACATACAAAAAATCGATGTTTATCTGAAATTTTTTTTATATATACTTTTAAATTAAGAAATTGAGTAGTGTATAGTTCTAAAATTTGAATTATAATCTACAGTTTGATACATTGACATAAATTCATGAAATAGTAGTTCAATAAAATTTTGACACGAGATGACATGGCCCTTCAACTATGACCCATCTCGAAAGGATTAACTTTTTTAATGAAGAGAAACAAGTTCAGGGAAGTGTATTACTTCATTTACTGCATGCTGTTTTAGTTTTGTTTTCAGGAATTTTTTACTCATTGCTTCTCTCTTATTTCTTCAGTAAATTTAAGTTAGAATGACTTAACCCTTATATTGAGAGAATTGATTAAATGATTTGTAAAAAGTGAAAGAAGTAAAGCCCTAAAATTAAAGAGAGTTTGGGTGGGTGACTAACTTGAAGTACATTGTTTTGGATTAAAAAAGTGGTTATTAAAAGATAGTGGTTGGTAATACATATGTATCAGAAGAAAGTTGCAAATAAAGTACAAGTTTTATTATTGTTCTCCTAAAAAAGTAGTGTAATATAAGTCAAGATTAGATGATAGCAACAGAATAATTTTTTTGAAGTGGTTGGAATGATGTTGGTCATATTAGAAAACCTAATTTCCTGGAATAATATAAAGTGTATTTAAAGGGAAAACACTTTAATGTTACAAAATAAATATTTTTTTTTTTTAAATATACGCACACATAGGTAACCATTTTTATTGTACATGTAGCTTCGGTGGCTAAGTGTAGGACATTTATTCTGGCTATTAGCCAAAAAACTGGTTCTAGAGTTGATGTCGACACCTGAGGGTTAATCTTGTTTTTTTATGACAGAAGGAAGGTTAAGTGTTTTTCTTGACTCCGTATTTATCTTCATTCAAGATTAACTTGGCTGCATTGCCTATTATGCTGCTTTACTACTGAAATATCCAAGTTCATTTTATTAAATTTATAATTTTTTCAATTGGATGGGGAATCAAAATAACTTCGTCTATGAATAGCATATTATTTTATTCAACCAGGAAGAATGTACATCCATACTATGAATATATATGTACGTATAAATTTTTTCATCGTTATTAAATCCTACAAAGAGGTGTTCTCTTTTGCTGTTTTTTCTTTAATTATATTAATTAGACTTTAGCAAACCTGTTTTTTGCCTGGTGATAAAATATATAGAATCCATGCTAGAATTGTTATCATGGTTCCTTGTTTTACTTGTATTAAAAACTGCTGAAATGTTATGAAATTCGGTTATTTACATTGAAATATTGAACTACCTTTTATCTACTATCATTACGTCATTGTTTCAGATGATAAAGTGGTGCATTGTTAGTTATTTTGTCTAGTTTTAAGCATATTTATACAATTATGATGTTTGGAATGGATCTACCTTATTATTCAGTTATGTTTGGAAGTTAAATAATAATAAAAAAGACACTGCAGTGCCACTGTGATGGTAGTGAAAATGGCGAAGGCACATGAATGTTGTTATTCAAAATAAATCCACATGAAAGTTTAAATGTATAGTTTTTCTCATAGTTCTGAACATGCTCATGTTAGTTATATACTGAGCTATTGTACCTCTAGTAATGGACGTTTAGGTTCACAGTTTATATTCCATTTTGATATCTGTGTACTGTGTAGTTTGCTTTGTTATTTCTAACATCATTAATGAAGAATTCATTAACTTTATACCTAAATCCAATAAGTTTTCTCTAAATTGATAAACAGTATCCTTAAATAGTATAATGATGAAGGAAACTTAATTTTTTGTCTGAGAAACAATTTTTTTGTTATTAGTTTTCACATCCTAATTTGTTTTTCTTGACATGGAAATTATTTATATATAATCTCGCGATCATGACTGTAATCTCATGACCATGACTGTAACCTCACGACCATGGCTGTAACCTCATGACCAATGCAGAACTTACTTTACATGATTTATGGAATGTTAAATAAAAACAAAAATACAAAAACATACGTAGAAATATGGATTCAGTCATTGAACAAAAACTGTTTGGGCTGAAAAAAACAATAGGTATTATATTGTTACATCTTCATATCAAATCATAACAAATGCTACTTTCAGAACTGAAGAATGTTTTAATGTATGTTGTTTTGTTACAGTGATATGTTTGTATGTAATTTTTCTTTTCGTTTTTCTACAGAATGATCTAACAATTACATATCTAATTAAGACAGACCAGTACTATTAATAACATCTCACAGTTGTCCAATTAAACTAAATTTTACTCTGACTGAATCATCCCCAAAACTTTCCAATTGATGTTGTCTGCTAAATTTCATTTTAAATATTGTATAATAATCAACTGATTGATAATAGCTTACTTTGAATAGTAGCCAGAACAAAAAACTGTAAATAAACATTTTGAGTATGTCATCAACAGTTTGATTAATGAAATGCAAAACATGTTAGTTAACAGCTTTTACAGACTAAGGAAATTCATGTAGAGTCTTGTGTACCATCATTATGTTTTAGTGATCTGTTTGCACTTTGAAATGAAAACAGTAAATATCATACAGTGTGCACAGTAGTTTATTTGTTGTTTTATACATGTAATGTTCACATGCATGTTTTACTGTATAAACATGTAAACTGTCTGTCAGAGGAACTTATCTGATAATTCAGACTGAAAGGCTTAGTTTAATTTTTTTACATGCTTACAAGTGTGTGACAAGTTGACTTGTAGAGGTTTTTGTTGTGTAAAAATATAATATGAAGAGTAAATAAGTAGTAACAGTAAGTAACAGTGTATTGTTTGAATTTATTACATGTTATATTCAATGCATTTCAGTTAAATAGAATTGTTTTATTTTCTCCTTAACTACAAACATGTGTAGATATTGGAAGAAGTAACGAGTTTTTTATGGAGATTTAGTGTGATTGATGTTATGATTAGCTGCATATGTGAACAAACTTGTACTGTAATGTATGTTGTACAGATTTCTTCCATAACTGGTTTTTGAGGCATTCATTTTGTACTGTATCTGTACTTCTCTTCCATGGGTAATATATATATATATAGTGTTCATCAGACAGGTAGACGATGATTCAGTAATGCATTTATGTATGTTATATGATATGAATAAAACTACATGTACAGTTAACCTATACAAACAGTTGGCTATTTGGTCATTTGGAAGCAATATATATAATTTACAGAATTAAATAAAACTACAGTAATTTTTGTATAGATTCTGCATGTTATTTTTAAAAAGTAATACTAGCACATTGCTGGTTAGTGTTACAGCTTTGATAGTAAATCTTAGAAAGCACTTCAAAAAAAAAAAATGCGAGTACACATTTCGAAAAGGAAGATTTCCATATTCGTACTATCTATTATCAATACACTCATGATAAATGTAATTCAGTCATTTACGTTTCAAGATTCTGTAATTGTGATTGACAAGATTGTTTCACTTGTCAGTATTGTGATCCCATTTGACCTGCATGGCATACCCAGCCCAAGGGTCAGGAAATGGGGATAGTGAGACTGCAGCTTCAACTCGTTTGATTGGCTACCAAGACAATTACTGTATGGGCCACCTGGCTAGACTTGCATCATCAGGCCTCTGAAGTGCAGTACTGTTTGCAGCATGGATAGAAATATTCTGGCTAGACTTGCATCATCAGGCCTCTGAAGTCTGTTTGCAGCATGGATAGAAATATTCTGCCTAAGTGGTCACATAAACTGCGGATATTTTTTTTTTTTTACGTTCCTCTCAATTGGATCTTGATTAATACATTTTAGGCATATTAATTTCTAATTCTTTGCCAGCTTTCAGTGTTTAAAAAACCGTAAATTTTTAACAATGGAGTAGATTTGGTGAATTCAGGGTCTTGTGGCCTAGATATACTAGTTTTCACCCAAACTGAGTATCTTTTAATATTTTTGAAATAGTAGTTAAAATAAAAACAGTTGCATGTAATGAAAAGGAGTTTTGATGTTCAAAATTATTTTGAAAGAAAACATGATACAAAAGATTTATACATATAAATAGAATGTATACATATGAGATAAAAGTTTGGTACATAAAATTAATATCAAGACACAATTACAGGGGATTTTAGACAATAATAATTTACTTAGGATACTTCTGTATATTCCCAGATATTATCCTTATATTTGTTAATAGCACTGTTGCCCACTCACACTCATCTGTCCATCAGTTTGTTTGCATACAGTACGACTAAAGTGAGTGTACATGTAATCTGTGACCTCATTAATATTCAGTGGTATCCACAGGTGTAAAACAACTAATTTATTAATTTCACAATTGTGAAAAAGAGTAGTACATTTCAAAGGCAGTTGTGTTTACCACTTGTATTAATTATGATCACTAGCCCAAATAACTTCAAGTTATACATAGCTTACACAATTGTATGTATCCTGAAGGGGATTATATATTAAGTTGACAGTGTATTTTAACGCTTTTCATTGGAAAATGCTGAAACGTATTCCTTCGTACCTTCCAGGGTAGCAGTCTTCAGAAACCAACAGTTCAATTTGAAGCTAACCATGGGGTAAGTACAGCCCTTCATCTAATGCATACGTGATATTTGAGTATTTCAGAATTACTTAATTTGACGACATTTTATTTCATGTCTTTTTCTTGTTTCCTTGAAGTAAATTGAAAACTCTTCAAGAAAAATGTTATATTTTTTTATTTAACAAAAAAGAACAGTTATAAATTTTCATTCACCAATGATATCAAAATTCCTCCAGACTTTTTTACAAAGGAACCACTAGATTTATAAAGTTAATAATTTTCATCACAAACTTGCATTTAAATACAATCCTACAAATATAGTTTGTAGACATATTAATGTTCTGATTTCTTGTAGCAGGTGTATGGGAAATACAGAAAGGAACCATATGGATTTATTTTAGACAAGTTATTGAACTTTAATGTTGCTCCAAGATAATTATGCTTATCTACCTTGAAATGTTTAAACTTTAGATCCAGAAACAAGATTTATCAATCCTGAAAATTTTAGTGTTTTTTTTTGGGGGGGGAGGCTATTTGAACTCCTGTTGGATGAGGACCATCTTCTTGTTTAAGTAATTAATGACAGCTGTACCTTCACATTAATGATATTGTTATATGTGATTTATTCTGAAGGTACATGATTTTCATAATCAAAAACTTAAATTGATATGAAAAAAAACATACTACTATAAATGTTTATTCATTTCATTGTGGTGTTTGTTAAATGAATACTTTCAAGAAGTCCCCAAAACTCTTACATATTACATACTTTCCAATTTATGTAGTCTTTGCTTTGCTTGTACACCACAAGTTTGATTTTTTGTTTTGTTTAAAGGGACAAGGCATTGTTTTGAATGAGAGGACTAAACCTGTGCCTTATATTTCTTATTCACTAAAGCTTTACATTCTAAGATAGTTTTTAATAAGGCAGTATTTAATCAGTTATCTTGTCTTCTTTAAGTGAGCTTATCTTGGATTATACAAAATGAGAGTTACGTAAATATTCTTGAGGGTGTTTTCAGTTACATTATTTTACAGAGCACAATTTGTTATTGAAATAAATTTTTAAGAATTATGGGATATTGATGTTTTTGGAAAAATAACAAATAATAAATTAATGTAAGTAAATAACACTTACTGCTTTGTAATTAATTGATTGTCAAAATTTTCTCTCGGAAATATAATACATCATGTGAAGAATGTTGTTTTTTTGGTTTTATCAGTGTTGTCAATATTATATATATATTTATTTACTAATTCAAAAATAGGTTGTCATTATTTGAAAGTTTTCACTCCAAGTGCTATATATCACTCCAAGTGCTTAAAATCTAGCATTTGAGATATGCTTTGCCTTGTATATGTCACATAATATGTGAAATAAAGTTAACATAAGAGTTTAAACAACTTTTGATATGTGGAAAAATATTTATTTTGAATTGAGAAACTTAGATTTATCTTTATTAATTGGAACACAGTGTGAAAATGCGGAGAAAGCCTGGGTAAAGTCAAATTAGAAGTAATTGGTCTTGATGTAATGAACATTTTTGTCTTTCAATAATATGTAATTCAACATAACCATTGAGAATTTTAAGAATGTTATTAATTATTTGTTAGTATCTGTCCTGATTATATGTTGCAACTGTAATTTGATAATTTGGCACTTGGTTAAAAACAACAAAGATGAACACGTAGATGTCCTTAACCTTGAAACTGTGAGCTTTTCAGATGTTAAAACTGCTGTGAAGGATCTACTCCAGTGCGTATGATGTCTTAAGGTTTTCAGAAAATGTGGATGAATTTAAATTTGTTGTTGAATGAACACGTTCTATGATAGTTTAACATTTTCTTTGAAGTTTAAGCTTCATGCATCTTTGTTACAAGAATGTTTGTTTTTAAAATATTTAGAGAAAAACTTGTTTTTCAGATGTGGGATTATATTTGGCTTTAAACTTCTTTCAGTATCTGTTTTAGTTACCGTGAATTAATGATATAAAACTTGGAAAAAGTACCATGTGAGATAATGAATACTACAATTGTAAAGAGCATTGAATTATTTTTTGTTGTTAAGTTAATATTTTAATTGTTATTAAAATTAGATTAAAAATTTTCCATCTTGTGTAATGCACATTAACATAAATGGCCGAATATTTAATGAGGATAAATAAATATTTTGCACCTAAGTACTAATGAGCAAATTGGGAGGGGAGGGGTATATATATTTCATCATTTGTACACTATATAATGATTGACAAGTTTGTGTGGTACATGTAGACTAAAAGAAGTTTCATATGAAGAGAAATAATGTCTTGTATGATACATTGAATTATTTTTATAGCACATTCGGAGAAACATTGCAGCTAGACCTTTGATGTTCCTAAATACTAATTTTAAACCTTGTGCTATACATTATTTTAGCAGTACAATAAAAATTAAAGTTTCTGAACCTTCGTATCAAAATTAAAAAATTTTTAATGCTAATAAAGAAGTTGTTTGTACAGACTGGACTGTCATGATCTGTTTTATGATCCTTCTACATATTGTGGTTATCTAGTAACTGGTTTGTAGGAAGTTAATGTTTGGGGCTTGTCTGTTGTATTTTAAGCTTGGTGTTGTTAATTCTGATTCTGTTGTGGTTATCTAGTAACTGGTTTGTAGGAAGTTAATGTTTGGGGCTTGTCTGTTGTATTTTAAGCTCGTTGATGTTAATTCTGATTCTGTTGTGGTTATCTAGTAATTGGTTTGTAGGAACTTAGTGTTTGGGACTTTTCTGTTGTATTTTAAGCTCGGTGATGTTAATTTTGATTCTATGACACGACCCCTTTATTTTCCTTGTGGTTTATATAAAGTTCAAGTTTGTTCCTTGTCTGTTGTACTGTAAACTTGGTGATGTTAATTTGATTCAGTTCTCTAATTTGTAATAGCGAAGAGTTTTATCTAAAATTGGCAAACACATTATTGATTTAGTTGCTTTATAAAGTATTGTGCACCAAAACAGCAATCCCTATATTTCATTGGTTGATATTCACATTTGTACATATTGTTAGTATTTTCCAAGATTTTCCACTAATTTCATTGGTTGATATTCACATTCATACATATTGTTAGTATTTTCTAAGATTTTCCACTAATTTCATCGGTTGATATTCACATTTATACATATTGTTAATATTTTCTAAGATTTTCCACTAATTTCATTGGTTGATATTCACATTTATACACATCATTAGTATTTTCTGTGATTTTTCACTAATATCTGTAAATAATGTTTTTAATAGTTTTTTGTTATTTATCAGTTTATATATATATTTGTTTTGAAATAATAGTTCTTTTTTTTATGAATAATTCTAATTACATGTAGTTTATTGATGGAATAGAAATACCAGCGTAACATATGTTTATATCATGACATGTACAGTCATGTCCTTGAACTTTGAAGATTATAGTCACGTAAATAATTCATATAACATGTACTTTAGTCAGTCTAGGATTTAGTTGCTAAGTGTTGTAATTCTTGGTATATTAAAAGATATTTTGTGAATGTTATCCTTCACTTGCTATTTCCAAAGCAAAATTCATTTGTTGACCAGTTTTACTGGGTATATGCCCAAAAGTAAATACTTGAATATCTGACTATTTCATTCATAAAAGCACATTTTTTACTCATTGTCAATGCACAGTATCAGCCATTACAATCACCAATAATGTTGTTTTCTGTTTTTATTTACTTTTATATGATGACTACTTTGCTGCATGATATTGAAAATTAAACTGTACAGTTTAAGATTATATCTCATATGTCAGTAAAGACTTACAATCTTGGATATAGTTTTCCAGAGTAAAACTTATATCTCATATGTCAGTAAAGACTGTTACAATCTTGGATATAGTTTTCCAGAGTAAAACTTATATCTCATATGTCAGTAAAGACTGTTACAATCTTGGATATAGTTTTCCAGAGTAAAACTTATATCTCATATGTCAGTAAAGACTGTTACAATCTTGGATATAGTTTTCCAGAGTAAAACTTATATCTCATATGTCAGTAAAGACTGTTACAATCTTGGATATTGTTTTCCAGAGTAAAACTTATATCTCATATGTCAGTAAAGACTGTTATCATTAAACACCCAATCTTGTTTCATAAGAAATCTGTTATTATTGTATTTCATACATGTAATACATGAATATTTCTGTTATCATTGTATTTCATACATGTAATACATGAATATTTATGTTATCATTGTATTTCATACATGTAATACATGAATATTTATGTTTTGTCTTAAGCAGGTAAGCCTTATACAAGCATGCTTCATGGTGTACTGGCTTTAACCCTTTGACTGTGGCTGCTTTAAATGAGTGTGTAATTTTTGCAAGATGTACCCTATACTGTAAATCAGCAGTCAGTGGGTTAATTTTTATAGTGTTTAATACAAAATTATTCTTAGAGCATCTGTTAATGGACATTCAGACTTATTCTAGTAAAGCATACATAACTATTTGTCCAAGTGATGTGTAACAGTTGAAAAATTATTCTTTATTTTGGGTACATTTTTAATGTGATAAAACTCAACACTTTAATACACTAATTCTATGACAAAAGTTTGGTAAAAACTCGTTTATAATTTAGGCATCATACTAATAGGTATATATTACAGCTAAGTGGACTGTAATAAAAATGCGAGATTGAAATTTACTGAAGTATACATGGACCTACATTCTTTTAACTGGGAGTTGATATTGCCTTTGTCTAGGCTTTTTTGAAATGTTGTTTTGTGGAATAAATTATTATTTGTTGTACTTTTGTGCATGAAATTATAGTTAAAGAAAATAGCATTAGAAGTTGTTGCATGAAAATATTTAAAATAATATTTGTAGTACGCAGTTTACTATACTCAAACTACAAAAAACAGATTTTAACTTTGTGTGAATTAACGGTACTTGAAAATTAATTTACTTTTCTCTCTTCTTTTCTGTTATTGTATTTATGAATTTTATGTGAATTCTTGTTTTCAAATAGGAAGCTTACATACAAAAAAAAAGTGATATTTATGTGAAATTTATTTGCTAGTCCAGTTTGTCTTGTTTAAACAATGGACATGAGATAGAGGTATAACACTATACACGTAGTTCCCATTTTTGTTTCCCGACCTGGAAAATGAACAAAGGATTGTTATAAGGTATGGATCAGTGTTTTACACTACGTGCTCAAGATTTTTTTAGCAGCTGTGCAAAATGTGTTGAAAACCTTTGTACAAGTGTGCAGGGAACAATAATGCACAACAGGATAAACAGATTTTAATTTTGAATGAATGCTTCTTTTAGGCAAATGGATATAAGAGAAGGTGATTTTACTGGTTATGGTAGCTCCTTTGTAAACTGATAAGTGTTGAAAGAAATTATAGCTTTGGTCATGATAACTTTTCTGTTGATAAACAGGTAAAGGAGATGGTGTTTTTACTTAATTTTGGTCATGATAACTTTTCTGTTGATAAACAGGTAAAGGAGATGGTGTTTTTACTTAATTTTGGTCATGATAACTTTTCTGTTGATAAACAGGTAAAGGAGATGGTGGTTTTACTTAATTTTGGTCATGATAACTTTTCTGGTTGATAAACAGGTAAAGGAGATGGTGGTTTTACTTAATTTTGGTCATGATAACTTCTCTGATACTGGAGGTGTCTATGGAACATAGTTTCTATATTGCCTTAAATTATGTTCCCAAATTTTTATTTGTGTACTATTTTAATGTAACCTTTACGTTTCTTTTAAGCAAGAAAAGTTAGTTCACCTAAAAGTTGTGCATGCTTGATTTGAAGAAATCATCTTCTCCCTCATAATCAGAATCAATCTTAATATTGATAACAACATAAGAATAAATTATAAAACATTGCTAGAAGAAACAGTTTATCTCTTGTATCATCTTTATAATTTCAGACTTAGTCTTGAACACTAATTTTTAACTATATGTATAAAAATTTAATTTGGATATTCATAAGAGGGAGGCAATGATGTTAAACTTGTATAAACATTTTATTTAGTGATTGTTAATTACTTGTAAACCAGAAAAGTATTTCAAAAGCTGATAACAAAGACACTACTTTTACTTTGTAACAAATAATAATAGGTTTAAAATATTACAAGTGTTTTGCTTTTGCAGTTGTTTATGTGTAAATGCATAAAAATGTAGTGAAATGATCGTGTATGTTTTGCAAGTTTATACATTTACACAACCATAAACAACTGAAAAATAAAATGCTTGTAATATTTTATATATACTATTGTTTATTTCAAAGTTACTGGAATGTCGGCTATCAGTTATGATTCTCCAGGGGCTATCATTCTAGGACTCTAGATCACATGCTATTAATAAGTTTTTAAACACTTACATTCTGTACAGCTTCAAATAAAACCGTTATTGAGACACCACTTTTGTCTTGGCTAGGATGTAAGAAGACTGAAGGGTAGTCTATGACCAAACAGTCTTGTTTTATTTTTAGATGAAAGCCTTCAATTGCCTTGCTGTCACAAACAAAGCATGCTATTTTAGGAAATCAATACATGATGTATGTGATTCACATTCTACTCAAGTCCAGCTGGAGTACAAATCATAATCTTCATTCATATAAACATTAATTAATAAATATTCCAGCTGGAGTACAAATCATAATCTTCATTCATATAAACATTAATTAATAAATATTCCAGCTGGAGTACAAATCATAATCTTCATTCATATAAACATTAATTAATAAATA
>NW_013667701.1:68950-73098 GCF_000517525.1 Limulus polyphemus
ATGCTTCAAACTGTTAGTACGTACATGTCAGTGTTAACAATCTTCATTCACTTATGGTAGTTTAAGAACAATGCTTCAAACTGTTAGTACGTACATGTCAGTGTTAACAATCTTCATTCACTTATGGTAGTTTAAGAACAATGCTTCAAACTGTTAATATGAACATGTCAGTGTTAACAATCTTCATTCACTTATGGTAGTTTAAGAATAATGCTTCAAACTGTTAATATGAGCATGTCAGTGTTAATAATCTTCATTCACTTATGGTAGTTTAAGAACAATACTTCAAACTGTTAGTATGTGCATGTCAGTGTTAATAATCTTCATTCACTTATGGTAGTTTTAAGAACAACACTTCAAACTGTTAGTACGAGCATGTCAGCGTTAACAATCTTCATTCACTTATGGTTGTTTAAGAACAATGCTCCAAACTTCATTCATATAAACATCAATTAATAAATATTCCAGCTGTAAGTACAAATCATGTACTTCATTCATATAAACATCCATTAATTAGTGTAATGAACTACATAAAGAATATACATGCCCATAATGTTTAATCAGATATTTTATGTAAAAGAGCAATCAACATTGTGATTCCAAGTTAATGGTCAACATCATATACAACTGAATCACACATTAAAAACTATTTTATATGTACAATACAAATGCTTAAATTAAAATAATATAAACATAAAATCATGTTGTCAAAACTGATGGACATAAAAACATCTTGTCATTATATTGTTTTCAACATGAGTTTGACTGTGCCTTTTGCCTTATTTCACAAAAAAATACTAATCATTCAGTATCAGTATGAATTACATAAACTTCTAAAATATGTTGTGAACAAGTGTTACATGAACAAACTCTCATCTGATGAGCTTAGAAGCAGAAAAATTTTTCAATATTCTTCACATCCTACATGTAAAATATAAATAAATACTTAGTTAGATATAATGGGGATTTTTTTCACAATTAAAAGTTTTTACTCTGTGGGTCTGACAGAAGTTGAAATATTTGGAAGCTGGTTATATTACATCCCAACAAAGCAAAATTTGTAGTGTTGTAAATGTATAGTTACTGTTATCATATTTTTGAATATCACACGAGATGATAAATCATGTTCATTTTACGTAATATGCAAAAAATAATAAGTTCAGCTCTTCCAAAATTCAATACATATTTTCTTTGTTCTGTTATTTTTGAGATAATAGTACCAGATGTAGGTAAATACATTGTGCATTTCATTTGAGAAATATGGAAAAAATGTACATATGTATTTGATGATAACGTAGACTTTTCTCTGGCCATTCCAAAGCTAAAGGTATTTACTTATGACATGAAAGAAAGGAAGTGTTTATCAAATCGGGAAACGTGATTATAGTTAAGTTCAATAAAGTAGAATTCTCTGACTGCACCCTAGAAACAGAATAACAAACAACAAATGATCGAAGAATACCTTAGAAAAAGACTACATTATTTCTATACTGATAACGTTTAAATCATCATTTTAAGTAAAGTGATAGGTGTGAAAGTAAGAAGAAATTTGTTTTTGAAACAGTTGTAAGCATGATGGACAGTAAGCGAACATACACTGTAAACATATACATTATGCGTGTAGAAACGGGAAATGAATTACTGTACTCGGAAATAATGATTTATCAAGAATGAGATATTCTACAGGTATAGATGTGGTCATATTTTCTGAATACAACATCCTGTACATATAACTTTAAACAAAGTTGACACCTGACCCTTTCAGTACAGTGGTTTTACTTATGTAGTAACCTTTGTATATTTGAATAACAAATACCAGTTCTTCCTTCCTGTGTGTTAAAATAATTTATTCCATTTTTTTTTATTTACATTTACTTATCATTACATTTTATTGGTTATAAAGTTTATTGTAACTTCTGCATTGTTAACTTAGTATATGGATTGAGGGTTAATCAAAATCATTAACCTGGTCAAAACTTACTTTTAAATGAAAGTTTCTCTGCAAGAGGTGAACTTATTAATATAAAAGTTGTATTATTTGGAAACTCTGAAACTAATTTATCATTGAAAGACAGTTTTAGTGGATTTGATTATTTACAATATATTGTGATAACCAAAGATCCACTAGTTTCTGTACAATTTTAGGGTTAGGAAAATATATATAAGAAAATTAAATCAAAAAGAAGAAGGTTTTTATTTATGGTAATTCATCTTGTAATAAAAAGTATTGTAGGTAACTTTATTTTCTTAAGGCTATGTTGCAGGCCCACATTTAGATACAGCTTGTACCGTTGTAATAAATAGTTCCTGTAGTATAAATGTCTGTGCTTGGTAATTCATTCTTTTGATGATAGATTTCTTTTTAATTTTTATTTGAACAAAGAATGTTAAAGGAATTTGTACAGAATCAGCTTAGTATCACTGTTGTTAGCATAAGAAAATGGGAGTTTTTCTTTTTTTTTATCTTAAACTTTCCTACAAATTCTAAACCAAAATAGTTTGTTCATTCATTTTTATAATTAAAGTGAATCTCTCCTGAAAATTCAGTGGTCAATCTTCTTTCAAGTGTTTCTCTAACAAGTAAACATCACTAAACTGCCTTAGATTGTGTTTGTTTGTTTGTAATTAAGCACAAAGCTACACAATGGGTTATCTGTGCTCTGCCCACCACGGGTTTTAGATTGTTGTTGTTTTACCCTGTAAGAAAATGTAACAAGTTAGTATCTTCACTGAAGATATTTTTTTATTATCATTCTTTCTCGAGCAACAGAAGAGAAGTATTATAGTTGATCATTACCAGAATATTGTAAACAGAACTTTGTGTTTAAAACATTTCATTTAAAGTCTGTTTAGGTTGAACTGCTGCTAAGGTTTAGAAATGGATATTAAAAACTCAGCCAACATTGAAACTTATCTCGTAGATATTAGTTAATCCAATAGAGACCTTAGAAGTCGGGTCAAAACTTGAGCATTTAGTAATAATTTTTTTTCCTATTACAGTCAGACAACATGTTACAAGTGTAGCAAATTATTCTGGCCATATTGGTTCATGTGTGAGAAACTGGTGTGTTAAAAGTAAAACTCGAATATATGGATAAGCATAAGATAAATAGGATTAGAAGTTGAGTTATTTTTTTGTACGTGACTGTTCTAATTTCTACAACAATATTGATTTATAGAAATTTTAGAAAAAGTGTTTGAAGTAATGGGTAAGCAAACAATAATTTATAAGCATAAAGAAGAATTTTATTGATGGTGGAACATATTACATGTTTCGACAGAACATTGCTTCGGGTATGTTCTATTGAAACATGTTGTATGTTCCACCATCAGTAAAATTCTTCCTTATGCTTGTAAGTCATTGTTTGCCTACTTATCATTATATTACTTTAATGTGCTTCCTTACTCAAGTAGTACACTGTAAGTTAAGCAAAAATTGTGATTTGTTTTCAGGTAATCCACATCCCAGTTAGTAGCAAGGACAGCCATTCATTTGGTTTTACTGTTTCAAACACAGAGGCTGATAACCCTCAAGGAAGCTTTGAATGCATCCAGCAGAAGAAATCAAGGTATTTAAATTTACACACATAAAGTTAGACTTTTAATGATAGGCACTGGTAACTAAAGACCATGGTAAGTAATACCACACTGCAGCAGTTGCTGAACTTTGGATCATCACCAGTGATGGTCTGCAAGAGGTATCCGGATGTGTTGCAGAACAAGACACAGTGCGACATCAGTATATTCTTAGTTTAAAAGTATTTATAAAATAATAGCCCTAAAGACCATGGTATGTAATACCACATTGAAGCAGTTGCTAAACATTGGATCATGACCAATGATGGACTGGGTTGGACAAAAAGGAAAGTGGTCTTTTAATTTGAAATAAACCAGTTGAAACTCATTAGAGACAACAGAAGTGAAGACAGTAAAATATATATATTCCTATTGTTCTTACAATATCAGTAAGCACACATTTCTTTTCTCCAGTCATACTAACAGCCACTTCAGTCTACTTTTGCATCAACTTGCTGCTATGCTCTTTCCATAGTATTCTATATTCTTAACCTCTTTATCACAGAGGTTTCTCACCAACACTAAAGACAACACACTGATGTGTTCATACTAACAATTATATGATTTGTACT
>NW_013667701.1:73818-78893 GCF_000517525.1 Limulus polyphemus
TCTTACAATATCAGTAAGCACACATTTCTTTTCTCCAGTCATACTAACAGCCACTTCAGTCTACTTTTGCATCAACTTGCTGCTATGCTCTTTCCATAGTATTCTATATTCTTAACCTCTTTATCACAGAGGTTTCTCACCAACACTAAAGACAACACACTGATGTGTTCATACTAACAATTTGGAGCATTGTTCTTAAACAACCATAAGTGAATGAAGATTGTTTACACTGACATGTTCGTACTAACAGTTTGAAGCATTGTTCTTAAACTACCATAAGTCGTCTGAAAGTTTATCTTCATTAGATAACTTTGCAGGAAATCTGTGTGTATATGTTGTTGTTAGTTTACCTGTACAGAGACTTCCTGTTTCAGTAATTTTCATTTGATATGTAAATGCGTGTGTGTGTGTGTGTGTGAGACAGAGATAGAGAAATATTTCAACTTTTTTTCCACCAATGTATGTTGTATGTGGTCTTTTAATTCCAAATATTGTTGATAAAAATCAGATAGAAAGTGTTAGGTTTCTAAGATTTCTACAGTAGCGGTTAGGGTGTTCGTCAGCAAATGCTGTTTTCCTTTGTGAAACCAAACACCTGTGCAGTGCTGATATAAACTGCTGTCTAACTAGTGTTTGATCCTGGAATAGATTCACTGCTAGTATTAAGGATATAAAAAATTCAGTAAGAACTGTTTTTTACCTTAGTTGTACTTTGGCTGCTTGGTTAAAAATTTCATTCAAAAATCAATTGAATATCGTGTTCCGGAAATTTCTAAAGAATATATATATATGTTTTTCCAATAAACATTAAAAAAATGTTTTTGTGGATATGTTTAAATTTCAACCAACTTTGTTTATATGCATTTTAAGCACAAAACTAATTGAATATTTTATCGAAGTAAAAACAGTTTTTATTTTGCTATGTAGTAGGATAAACATAATGAGGTAAATAAAGTATTTTATAAGATGGTAATTACAAGTTTTAATCCTTTCCTAGGTCTTTAGAATCACTTGGGAGCATGCTACATAAGATGCAAATTCACGCGACGGAAGACAGCTATGAAAAAACAAAACATAAGATGGCTTTTGCTGAACAACAAAACAAGAAAAATTGGTGAGTACTGTGAATATGTGCTGTAGGGATTTAGTAAAGGACTTCGTAAGATCACCATCTATCTGGTTCATCATTAGAGATGTAAATGGATCAATTTGATATTTTTTATAATCATTCATGATTAAACATCACATCACTTTTGCAAACTTAGACATGATTGTCAAATATATTAAAAGTTAGAGAAGAGAGGAACATCTTGTTATTAAAGATAGTGTGTTTTATCACCTTGTGTCAAAAACCGTACATGGGAAATTAATATTAATATGTATCGAGCTTTCTTGTAGTTACTTGACAGTGCATACTTTAATTCAAGTACAACATCAAAAATCATGAAAATAATAGATTTTTTACAGTTTTAATATTTAATTAACTAATAAATACTTCATAAAAAACAAACTTTTACGTAGACTGAATGTTGAATTGGAAAAGTTCTGCTTGTCACATGGAAAAAATGATGTAGATTCTGAGTTTTTTTCCTGTCATAGATACTTAAGTTGAAACTTTTTTTATAAGAGTGATGATCATATTCCAGCACCTAAAGAGCTGTTAGTGGGTGCTGCTGCAGTTAATTATCTACTTTTCCTCTAGTCTGTCAGCTCAAAAGTAGGGATGGCTAGTACACATAATCCTTAAGCAGTTTTGCAAAAATATCTGAAATGAACAAGCATGAATATTTTACTTCTAGAAAATCACAATATATACTTTCTTAGAAATATCAGTAGCTTTTGCTTAAAATATATATATATTTATTTATTTATATATAAACTATGAGGCAAGAATAAATCGTATCAATATGCTTATAAGTAGAATTAACTTAAATAATGATTTTATAAATATCAGTTTCAGTTGTTGTCTTATGAGACATTTATTGACAGAAAGTGTATCTTCATCACTTTGGTTTTGTTTTACTTTCCAAGGTCCTGTTTTAAAAGATGAAATAATATGAACATCTATTGTGTTTGTTTTTTACTCTGCTATTTGTATTTTCAAAGAAAGTTGTAGTTTGTCAATCATTTCCAAATAATAAGCAGTTTTTATCATGTGATATTTTGTTTCAAAATTACAGTTTAAAACATGAATTCAGGTTCTTTATGTAATCAGTTATTTCACTAAATGTTTTTTTAACATGTATTTATACAGCACAAAAGTGATCAAAGCTGCTGGTCCTGGTGTTGGTAAGTGGAATATTTCTTAGAGAAAATAAATATTTATACTCATTGAGTAAATCTTAGCATTAAAATTTGGACAAGAGATACACGGGCTTCGTGCCTGGAATAACCGTTATCTCATACTTGCACAACCTTAGGATGTGAAACAACTATCTGTCACACATAACACATGTCGTCTGGGTGTGTTCCCACTACATTATTAGCTAACCATTCTGTCAGTATAATCTCTAAAGTATTGATTTATTATTTAGGTCTTGTAAAAGATATGCTGTTAAGTTATTAATGTCACAATAGAAACAGATCACTTTTTTTTTCACACTGAATGAACAAAACCACCTAATCTATATTGTATGTTAACTGTGTGATTTGGTCCCTTGTTTTTCACGATATTTTTGCACTAATGGTATCTTCTTGTTTTTATGCATGTTAAGTTAGGGCTGATATAAACTGAAACTTGGGGTTTCTTGTTGTTTTTTATACTCCAAAGAGTTAGTGACAAGATAAGCTCGGTAAAAATATAAGTGGCTTTTATTCAGTGCACGTGCAGCTGTGGATAAGCTTGGTGAAAATAAAGATGGCTTTCATTCAGTGCACGTGCAGCTGTGGATAAGCTTGGTGAAAATAAAGATGGCTTTCATTCAGTGCACGTGCAGCTGTGGATAAGCTTGGTGAAAATAAAGATGGCTCTCATTCATTGCATGTGCAGCAGTGGCTTCTACGTGTAATATTAACTAAGCAATTTAAATTTAAACCATAAAAAGGGAACTTGATGAGCTTACAAAGCTACAATGACTAAATTTTTTTATATCAAACCAGTTAATGCCTTTTTTTATTTAGTCCAAAAGCCATTTCTCTGCTTTAGTCACAGTTGTTTTGTGTACTCCATAGCAAGAAATATACAAAATATTGTGATTGGTCTACAAGCAGCATACAAAAATATACAAAATATTGTGATTGGTCTACAAGCAGCATATTAAAATATACAAAATATTGTGATTGGTCTACAAGCAGCATATTAAAATATACAAAATATTGTGATTGGTCTACAAGCAGCATACAAAGATTGTGAATAGCTCAATTGACTTTTTGGATTGTTCTCATCAAGCTAATTAAGAAAACAGTTATTTTAATTGTATCATAATTTTTCTCTGTTTCAAGAGCAAAGGTGTTTATGTACATCTCGATGTAAAACAACTGTGAAACTTGTTAGAAAGTGCTCACTGTCCTTCGTGATGGTCACATTCACTAATACTGGTAATAGATGCACATATATTAATTATAGGAAGTGGCCACACGCCACATCGTTGTAATTATTGAATGGTATATTGCTCTACTTATCATAATAATTTTAGTTCTAAATTTTTCTAACTAAAGTATTTAGTCTACAAACAGAAGTAAAAAGTTTTAGGGTTTTTAATTTGTATATATTACCTTTAAAGGTAGACGAGTCAAGGTAAAGAGGCCGCTTTCGTCGATCCCACTTCCTCCACCTAAACCTTCCAGTCCTCACCAATTTCTCCCAAGTGCTGTTTCTAAACAAGTGGTTAAACCAGTCAGTGGACTACAGCTTGGAGGAACAAACAGTAGTACTCCGAGACCCACACCACCCCCTAAACCTGCTAACTCAGATATTTTAAGGAAAACGTACAGGTTAGTATTAGAAATTATTAAATGTGATTTTCATTTGTGCAAAGATAAGAAACTTAATTAATGAGTAATAATTGTGGTTATTTTAATAAGATTGTAAAAGTATTGAATAAATATGAAAATTAACCAATTATGTTTAATACCAGTATCGTAATCTTTTATTTTCTTAGTCAGTACTAGGAGTACTCAAGACTTCAAATTAATTTTATGCATTGTATCCCTTTAATATTTTTCTTTTCTTACGTATTACTTGAAAATGCAAAGTCTGTATCATAATGAAAGTTGTCTTTCAGTTCATTTTGTAAAAAATTCCTTTGTGTTGCTATTTCAGTATAAACTGAAACTTGAGATTGAGGACTACTGTTACTACAGTGAGCAAGTGACAAGATAAACTCAATAGAAATAAAGATGGCATTTGATGCTGTTTATGGAGTAAATAAAGATAACTTCTGTCTGTTGAAAGTTAGTTGTTACATAAATTTAGTGAAAATAAATTGGTCTTTTTTGGGACTGTTACTAGAGTTAGAAAACAATTAACTTTGTTGTAAAAGTATTCATTTAGAAGTGCCTGTTTTCTTGAAGAAAAAATTGATAAATAATATAAACTTTTAAGTTAAGCATACCAAGTTCTGTTTGAAAAAAGTTTTGTTTTTTTAGTTTTACAAATCTCTTATAGTTTGCACAGAAAGAGAGAAATCCATAATTTACTTCCAATTAAATCGCATTAGAGTGGTGTAAAAAATTACACGTGCAATAGTTTCTAATATTCATTATTATTATTATTAAATAAGAAAACAGTTACTTCTAGATGAATACGTTTTGCATGCAAGTCAAAGTTATTTTCAGTTAAGTTGATAAAATTCATAGTATGAAAATTACATCATTAGCAAAATAACTTTAACTTTGAAATAAGGCTTAGATATCAAAACTTTTCATAATTTGTAATTAAAACTACTGCTATTGTAATGAACTTGTTAGGGGAAACACCAGTATGAAATTTGACCAATTACAGATTCATTTGTTGCCAGTATTTGGCCAATTATGTTTTAATTTTTCCTACTATTATCTAATCCGCTTATCAATGGTCTTCTTTCATAATTCGTAGCAAGTTAACATGTTAAAAAACAAAGTATAAAACTGTTTGA
>NW_013667701.1:79924-81836 GCF_000517525.1 Limulus polyphemus
GCTGGTTATTAAGATGGTGTAATCCACTGTCATCTGATTACTAAGATATAATTTGATTCCATTTAACCAGTTTTATGGCTAATAAACTGATTAATCAGCACGAGAGTAGAATCTGTGTGGTATAAATTCCTCCTCCTTTGGACACCATTTTATATTGTAATTGAAACTTTATTTTCCATTAATTACCTTTATTGAATTTAAATCAGTTATTTTTATATGATTAATAACAAATGTTTTTTGTTGTTGTTTTATTAGAGTTCGTATTTTAGTGTCAGTAACTTATTTTACAATGACGACAATGTACTGATGGTATCTGTAATCCTCGTGTTTTTTCATCGTCTTCAGAATTAAACTGTTTCTGAAAGTGAATAACCTTCATTATGTATACTGAATGCAGTTGTCATTAATCAAAACCAATACCATGATATTTTTATCTCTTACATCAACAAATAAAAAAAACGTTAGGGTTTGTGTAAACTAAACCTTCAAAATTTATCTTGTTGATTAAAAGAGAAAAATGTATCATGTATATTGCTTGAACTAGACTGTTATATTTTCTGCAAATACAATTTCAGTATATAATTTTGTTTTAATTTTAAACTTTTTGCACTTGTTGTACATGTATAAATATATTAATTTTTATACTTGGACAGTTTTTAAATTTTTATAGCTGCTACCGGTTTTCTGTCACGTTTCCAAGTTGAAGGATGTGCACGTTTTGAAATACTTTATATGATATATTAAAAATTAACTAGTTTATGGTACAATAATTAGTCCACTTGTAGTTTTCTGCAAAAAGAAACAAAGTTCCCAAAACAATTTTTATTAGGATAAAAAGAAATTGGTTGGTGTTATCTTAAATTCGAATATTTTCACCTGCTTTATTACAGGGAGAGAATAATTCACCTCTTAGCTGTCCGTCCATATAAGAAACCTGAACTGCTGACTAGACTTATGAAAGGTAATACGCAGCCTATCGTTGTCTCGTATATATATCTGTGTTATTTATCTAAATTTTATCTTTAAAATAAATGTTTAAATTTCAGAAAGAGCATAGTATTCATTATCAAATTGAAACATTAAAAACTTGGTAATTTACTATTCTGATGATTTCATACTGTTGTCAGATGTTGAAAGTACATAGATACAAGAGAGGGTAGGAATGATGAAAATTATGTTAATGAATTAGAATTCCTAGCTGTCTACTGCTGTAATAAACTTGACAAAAACAGTTTATATTTTTCTATTCAGTTTTTAGATTATTGGACATTATCATACCTTCAAATAGAAGAGTATAAAATAAGGAAATGTGAAACATCCAACAACTGAAGATTTGAGATAGTAATCACGCTACCATAGCGACTAACAGAGTTAACATCTTTGTCACTTTTACAGATGGTATAAAAGAAAAAGACAAGAAAAGTTTGAGTGCCATCTTGAGTCAAGTGGCTGTACTGAAGGATAACAGCTTTTCCTTAGTGAGGCATGTCTGGAATGAAGTCCAAGACGATTGGCCTTTTTACACTCCTCAAGAAAGAGAGCTAATGAAAAGGTTTTTTTTTTCTTTGTCCTGATAAATGTTTAAAAGTGAAACATTTTCTTTTTACTCCTAACTGATTCAAACATTTTAAGAAATTAATTACAATTAACCATGATTTTAATTACCTTTTTTTTTATGTTGTTGAAAATTATTTGTTAAAAATGTTTACCAATTTCTTTCCCCTTCTGACATTTCAAACATTAGTGTTCTGTTTGAAGCATTGACACTTACAATCAAATATTTTTTTTTAATAATAGAAGGTTGTGTATGTTTTCTATTAAATATTCAGTATGAATGTTGTTTTCTTTAATTTCTTTTATGTGCTTATAATAGCTGAATTAAATGCTACATTATAGATAATCAAGTAACATT
>NW_013667701.1:82836-87559 GCF_000517525.1 Limulus polyphemus
ATTATAATTAATCAAGTAACATTGTAATAAGTATAGTTACTAAAACATAAGCTGCTATTTCCAGTGTGTATATGTGTGTGATTATTAGATGTAAAGATAACACTAGAGTGCTTGTCTAAATCCTAACTGCCCTGACTTATATTGCTTGAGCCAGTGCAACGGTTTTTTTTACTTGTTTAAATCCACAAATGCCTGTTTTTAATTTCAAGAGTTCTCTGAAAATTGTCTGTTCTTAATATTCAGTTGAGTTAGAATATTAAGGAAAATTAAATATTGTATTTTTGTTATTGTTTTAAATAGAAACTTTTTGAGAGTCAAATTAAGTTTTAGAATGCTGAAAACAAGAAAACCGTTTTTCTCTTATCAGCAAATACCTGTATGTCTCTTTTTGTAAAGTTAGCAGTACCTTAGCTGGTAAAAAAATCAGCACATTTTATTACAGATGTGAATGTTATATTGTTAATATGCCTTGTCCAAGTTTTGGCAACAAAGTTACTCTTTTTTTTGCATCCTTGTTTATCGTTACCAATTTTTTAGTCACTTTCAGTTATCCCAAATTTGGCAATAAATAGGCTAAAAAACTAATTTTAATCTCAAAGTGATTTTTTTAATTAGTACTTCAGACTTATCAGGTGACCAAATTTGACAATCAATTTGGTGAAGTGTTAGGATGATGATTTGATGGAGAATGAGGTCCATTTTCACATGGTGGTGTTAAATTCTGTGGTTTTTGTCTGAAAGACAACACTTTAAATATCAATAATAGCATTAATTTTTTTTTTCAATTGCTAAAAAGATGTATATTAAGTATCTAATCCATGTAATATTTTATAGAATTCCACAAAAGCTCAAAGAAATGATGCTCAGGCATACAGATGTACGTAACTCATGTAAAACTTTGTAAGATCAAATAGATGTCAGAATTATTCAACTTTTTAAGGTATGAACATGTTTATATCATAGGAAAAAGTAAACTTTGTCCAAGATTAAAGTCAGATAGAAATCAAAGTTATTACACTTTTTTTCTCAGGTAATATTTTATGATTTGTTATATTGAAAATGTTTAAAGAGTTATTTTCTTGTACTAATTCATGAGGTTGTAGATGAACATTTTTTACAAGATGTTATGTCAGATAAATTATCATTCAGAATACTTGTGGTGATCAGTTAGTATTTCATTAACTGTTTCTTTAAGAGAACTTGATAAGAAGATTCTTCCTGGCAGATGACCAAATAATGTTTGTCATCATAAGTTTTTATCCATGTTATTTTTAAATAACTAAAGATGATAATTTACTCAGTTGCAACTTGTGGGTTTCAACAGTAATTTTTGATATAAAAGAAATTGTAATGAAGACTAAGTTTGTCATCTCTTTTGAAGATGTATGATCAGGAAAGTTAATTTTTATTGGAAATATGTTAACAAATGTTTGGTTTGTAAAACAACTGTTTAAAATATGTACCTTATACTCTGTAATTAACATTATTGAAATACTTTGATAGTTTTGACCAGTTTCCTTATTATGAAAAGTAAGCTGTAGATTGAGCTATATTTCAGCACTGTATAGGAATTGAAATAGCTGTTTTGGATTTTTTCTTCTTTTTTTATGTTTATACATGAAAATAAGTGATAGCTATCAGATGTTTTTGATTTGCTATTCTTGAGACTTAATGGGATTTTTCTCTAGAAACGTGCTCCATCAGGCTACGAGCCTTACCCAGGCAAGAAACAGAGAATATCCCATTACCAAAAGCCTGAAGTGAATGGTGCCTCACCATACTCAGGTTTTGTGAGTTCAGCTAAACCAGATTCTACTGACCTGACCTTTGTTAAAGCCGACTCTGTGCTTAACACTTCAAAGAAGTGGGAGCCTACTCTGAATGGACAAAATGGCTTTTCCAAAACTGATGGCTTCAGTCCAAAGTGTTCAGCTACAGAGAATGGTGTTTCTTCTCACACATCAACCATATCATCTCACTTATTCAACAGACAAACTCCTGAGCCTGAGAAATTTACTCATTGGTCAGCTGCAGGTCTTGCATCAAGCTGCAGCAAATCAACAATGCAAGCAGCTGACTCCTCCCACACTTACATCAATAGGCATTCCTCACCTGACTCCAATAGCCACTCACAGACTGTAGCAGCACCAAAGATTAATAATTTCAGTTCTAAGCTGCCTCCTAATGGCTATCTTAAACACCACAGCAGTCCTGTAGAAGAAAGGATGAATGGAGTGAGACGGTCAAAAGTCAGTTCCACAACAAACAGTACCGATTCAACTCCTTCGTCTAGTCCTGATAGTCAGGATAGTTTATGTTTCAAAGGTACATATTTTTTTTTTCTCTTAAAAAGTTGTTTCTTGCGAATAAAGATTGTACGGTAGTCTGAGTTTTTATGTGAATTAGTATATTTTATTATATAAAGGTGACTATTAAAAAGCTATGAATATAATGCTTTTAAAAGCTGTACAAATACTCATACAGAACGTACTTAGCTTTATAATGTTCTATGCTTGAGGACTTTTGTATAATGAAGCCTCTCCTGATTCCTTTTTTTTTATAGGGGGCATTATCAATATTGTGAGCAGTATTTTTAGATTATTCTTCTAACCACTAATAGGTAAAGTATAAAATTTGCTCTACAGGCTTATCGGTAAAAATGGTGAAAAAAAAACGTGTTAAAACTAAATTATGCAGATATTGGTAGCTTCACCAATTTATTGACTGAAATTGTACGACTTTATCCAGTTTTTTGGAGCAGAGTTATGGGTTTGAATCTTGTTCAGTCTCAGTTTTTACTTCTGATAATTTTCCAACTTTTTAAAAGGGTTAAAGTTCAATTTTAGAATTTTGTTCAAAGATATTTTGGTGTCCTAATTTGGTTTTATTTCACTTGGTGGTTATATGGATGAAAGTTTAAAAATAAGTTAGAGAAACGAGCATCTTAATACATTGTTTTCATATAGGTTCTCAAAGTCATACATCATCTCCTACTACAACTTGTGAAGTACCAGACTATTTAACGTAAGTATTTATCTTTAATATTTTTATACACATGTATAAATATTCTTAAAGTACAAGTGGAGTTCATGGTTTTGCCTTTCCATTAGGAAATTGTAATTAACAATTAATTAATTGTGTGTGTAATTAACAATTGCATACATTTCTTATTCATACTTTTGTCTTCTGTGTATGAATTATAATTTTTCTACTTCTTACAAACCTGATTAAACAGCTTACAGAAGTAAAAGTTTGAAAAGGTTAAAAATTGTACAATCTGACAAATTGGTAGTATATATTTACCTTAAATGCTTACTTTTACATTTTTATATATTTATGTTTGCTTCTATCCAATATCCATATGTTGTACATTCAATTCTTTGGTATCAAAATAAATTTGAACTTCTTTTTATAATGATATATGTTGTATATTTTCATTCAGTAGTTGGAATACAAAGGAAACTTTAAATAAACAATTTACAGGACGTATGCTAGACGAGTCAAGAAAAATAATTACTCCACTAAAGTTTTAGTGACATGTTTACCATGAGCTTTTGAATGTATGTTTCTGTTTATTTTCTTAACACTTTTGCTATGAGCATCTTCTAACATAACATAATGTTTTGGGACAACATAGGAGCTATTGGTCCATCTCAGCTCTTCCATCCTCTAAACTAAATTAAAATAATTTAAAAAAAAAAATCTTAAACTCACTTAAATTTACTGCCTCTACAACATCTGAAGGCAACCCATTCCAAAGGCCAACCACCCGTGAGAAAAATGAAAATGTCTTAGCTGAAAAGGACTGATACCTTACCAAAATTTATATTTGTGTCCCCTAGTCCTACTATTTTCACTGTTAAATATGAAAAAATATGATGCATCAACACTATCAATTCCCTTTACAATCTTAAACACCTCAATCAGATCCCTCCTAACTCTTCTTTTTCCAAGAGAAAACAATTTGAGAGATTTCAACCCCTCCATCCCAGGCATTCTAGTGATTCTCCATTCTTGTAATTTTTTCTCTGAACAATTCAGCATCTTTCCTAGAGTAAGAAACCCAAGACTGAACACAATATTCCAAATGTGGGCTAACCAGTGACCTGTATAATGAAATTATAACATCTTTAGACTTGTATTCAGTATTTCTGTAGATACAACCTATTTGCCCTACCACTAGCAACAGCACACTGCTTTGATGGCTTTAGAGATTGATCGACTATTATATCAATATCCTTTCTTTTATGATATTGTTAAGGTTATTCCCATCTAAATTATACTTATAATTCAAATGATGATAACCCTCATGCATTATCTTGCATTTATTATCATTAAAACCCATCTGCCATTTATTTGCCCAACTCACTAAATGATCTAAATCCTTTTGTAAAACAGCAGCATCCTCTTCACAGCTATCAACACCAGACCATAATATCATCTGCAAATTTAAGTAATTTATTGACTATTCCTTCATCTATGTCATTGATGTAAATCAAAAAGAGCAGAGGTCATAAGACTGAGCCCTGAGGGTAACCCACTTGTGAAATTAATCCAGTTTGACCGAACTCCATTTGTAACAATCTTCTGCTTTCTCACATCCATCCACTCTTCTATCCAATTTGATAACTTATCCCCCACACTTACAGAGATTTTTTAAGCCTTTTATGTGGCACCTCAACAAATGTTTTCTGAAAATCCAGATACACCAAATCTCTACACC
>NW_013667701.1:88559-99485 GCF_000517525.1 Limulus polyphemus
CCTTTTGTAAATCAGCAGCATCCTCTTCACAGCCACAATGCCAAAGACCTTAATATCATCTGCAAAATTAAGCAATTTATTGACTATCCTTTCATCTATGTCATTGATGTAAATCAAAAAGAGGAAAGATCCTAAGACTGAGCCCTGAGGTATTCCACTTGTGACATTACTCCAGTTTGACTGAACTCCATTTGTAACAACCCTCTGCTTTCTTCCATCCAGCCACTCACCTATCCAATTTGCTAACTTATCCCCCACACCTAAAAAGCTAATTTTTTTTACAAGCTTTTTAGGTGGCACCTTGTCAAATGCTTTCTGAAAATCCAGATACACCAAATCTACACCCTTACCCTCATATACATAAGCAGTAACCTTTTTAAAGAATGTTAAAATATTTGTAAGGCAAGATTTCCCCTTAGTGAAACCATGTTGACTATCCAATAATATTATATGACTTTGCAAAGCATCTTTTAACAGACTTTCCAAAATTTTTCCCACAACTGATGTAAGACTAATGGGTCCATAATTACTGGGACAATTTTTATCACCTCTCTTGAAAAGAGTTACATTAGCTAACTTCCAATCCATTGGTACCTGCCCACTATAAAATTGATTTTCAACCTAACCCAATTTCTGTATAAGGAATGTGACATCTTGGATATCTGGCTCCCGATATCTAACCAGAAGTGGGTGTTTTTGGATAGTAGATGTACCCAGGTATACTGCGAATGTGCCACAGGCTTGAGCTAACGCTTTGTTATAGTATAGTATGAAACTAGTTATTTTGTCATTGTTTAACAGATATACACAGGAGTGTACAATTCACCCTGTTGAGATTGTTGTTTAGTGCCTAAAACATTTTGATGGTTGTGCAAAGGTGGGACGATGGCATCTAAGGAAAAGTTAATGTCATGTCCTGAATAGGGTTTCAAGATTATGTGGTCATTAGTATATATATATATAAGTGTGTACACTCTGACCTTTACTCATTATTTCAGGAAATATGTTGAAATTACCAGTAATGACCAGAGAGCTAGGTATAAGGCTCACTTTAATGCAGAATATGAACAATATCAGAAGTTACATTCACACATTATGAACGTATCTAGACGATTTGCCGAGCTTGAAGACAGGCTAGGGAGTTGTGAAAAAGGCTCCCAGGAGTGGAAAGTAGGTATTCTCATAACTCTATATTGTGAAGCATACATTAAACAATTGTTATTAATTACTTCTCTGTTTTAGTTAACTGAATTATTTCATATCATATCATTACTAATAATGGCTGGAGACGGCTTAAATGGGTAATGAAGAAAAACTTTAATATAAGTTTAACATGACAGCAAATGTACAACGTTTCGACAAGGTTTTGTCATCATCAGTTGACATCATAATGTTCTTCATTACCCATTTAAGCCGTCTCCAGCCATTATTAGTCTCAAAGTGGGTTCCTCGTCATCGAATTTGAAATCATATCATTACATTGTTCCTTTCTATTATTTAGTAAATATTCCCATTTAATATCATTACTTGTTTTGTTACCCTGTATGTATAAGGGAGATTTCACTGTAATATCTTTTAGTCTTAACTGGTAAAAAATGTATGTATTCTACTGAAATTGTTTAAGTGTTATTTATTGAAGTCAGAAGTAAAGTTTTCTACCTGTAATTTTCCTGGAAACATTCACGAAGGAAATATAAACAATTGATTATCATTGAATAAAAAATTGTTGAGTAGGACTGATGTTACATTGATGTATTGTTTCTTGCAGTATGTATTTAAAGGTATATTATTTTTAAAGTATTCTGAAAATGTTTTCTCTTGTATATGCATATGTCAGTTTTGGTAGTAGTTAACTGGAACTGTTTTACAGAAAACGACACAAGAAATCAAGAAGGAGTATAAAGAACAAAAACGAAAAAAATACCAGGAGATGAAAAGAAAGTATCAGTATTTACATGAAAAACTGGCTCACATCAAACGTCTGGTAATGGAATACGACCAATGTCATTCTTAGCACTAGTTTGGCAGCTGATCATTCTCCTGTCTTCTGAGGATCGCAAAAGACCGTCTTCCACCTCGTTCCACTGTTAGAGATATGTTTTGAATGGCCATTCCTGTGAACCCGTATTGACCCCAAGATATGTTTTATGTAGTCACAATGATTGTGGGGCATACCGGGTAAATTCCCTGTGACGAAGAGATTATATTTTTAGGTGTGAAATGAAATTTTTGCAGCTGAGATGGTATTTGACACGGTCATTTTTTGTGCCTCCTTTGCTACAAATCTTCTTTTTTTCCAACCTAACCAGAATATGGTTTGTTTGATTTCAATGCTCTTAGTGTCTTTTATTAATGCCCCAAAATGCTGAGAAACTCACTTCTTTCCAGGAACAAAAATGTTTACTATTTGTTATGATAGTACATAACTATATATAATTTGTGTATGATAAAATCAGGTTAAAATTGTAATGTTTAAAGTATTAGTTCAACATAATTTTTCAGTACTCTTTTTATTGTATAAACAACACTTTATGTAGTTAATTTCAGAAATTAAATTAAGGTATTTATGATAAGGTATTTAAATACACATTTTTGTGCTGGAAAAAAATTCTGAGGAAAATTGGTGTTTTAAAGAAAATAGCAAAAAAAAAATGATAAAAGATGGTTTATATATAAAAACTTTTTCTTCTCAAATACTGGGGCATTATATACTCTTTAACAAACATCTTTATAACTTGTTATATAAATATAGTTGACCTTGATCGCTGTGTTTTTAAGAATTCCTCGTGATTACAATCAATTTCACCTGCATCTGTTTCATTATATTGTGAATATTTACACTGAGAATTCTCTGATGTGGTGGATATTAAGCTTTTAATGCTAGTCATATAACATTATCTAAACAGCCTTTTTGACCCCTGTTATTAAAAAAAATGAGTATCGAACTTTTTCAAAGATTATATGGTAAGTGTGCTTTCCATCAGAATTTGTCGTGTAGATGGTCACGCGTATAAGGACTTCCTTTCCGTGTTTTCCAGAACAAACGTAAGACTTCCATATTGAAACTCCTGATATTTTGATAGATAATTGTTCAAACTGTGTGTATTTGGTAAAATAAACAAAAGTTTGGAATCTAAACACAAAGTGACAGCATGCTCAGCTGCAAAGTGTTGCTTGGATCTAACTTAAAATTCATCTCCTATGACTGGAATGGCTTAACGACTCAGAATTTTATGTAATAACACTTTCTACTATTTGTGCCTTCCATAGTGTAATGCTTTCCCCATCTTGTACAAGAATGTATGTTTGTAAGTATACTGTGGGATTGGTAATTGTATGCTTAAAGATATGAATAGTTAATATGTAAATTTGGACCAATCAGGGCTTAAGGTTTGGAATCAATGGCCCTAGTTGCCAGGGGCTGCTGTACTTAATTTTTTGTCTGTCATCATGGCCAAATAAATATCAGTTGGCTGCTGTCTATGCAGAGCTTTCGGTCCAAATACTATGCAAGCAGTGTTAGTGAAATCTTCCATAAATACAATTTTATGGATAAATATGATCGATACATTTCTTAGAAATGCAAAAAAAGAAAAAGTTCCAGTATGAAGATAAAACTTGTTTTATGAGATTTATAAATACCATTTTTTTTTATTTTGTCACAGAAAAACTTGAAACTAGCAGTTTTAATATTAGATTTCTATATTGCATAACCTGTTGATGTGATGGTGACATTGGTTTTGGTTTTTTTTTAAAGCTAAAATGTGTTTATTTTTCAATGATCAAGTGACACCCATATTTCAGTGAAGGGAAAACCAGCATAAATATTACTTAGTTCATTTTAAATATCCTGAAACAAGTTAAGCTAACTTTTGATCATAGTATAAACTGTTTTATTGATCCTTTAAAGACATCAAAATAAGATAAACTCCACTGATTTTAGTATGAACACTTGTAATAGTACTTTATTTGTTTATCAAACATTGTTGGTGGTTGTATAACAGCTGCATGTAATGTTATGGAGTCATCTTAAACATTAGTTCTTAATCCCCCATTTCCCACTGTGCATAAAACCAGAAATGTTAAAAAAAATACATACTCTGTATGTGTGTGAAAGTCAAACGTGCCAGTAAGCTGAAGGAAAAAAATTGTTATGTAGCAATATGATGTAGAAATAATATGAAACATTGACTTAACTTTAATTTGTGTTGTATCTCAGAAGGTAGTGTAACTTAGATTATATAAAGATTTTGTGATCAGCCAGTTCATGTATTAAGTGTGGATTGTGTATGTTTAGTTTGTGTTTGAGCAATAATAACCATTCCGTAGATCCTTTTTCATACCTCCTATGTTAGCTTGTGATTTCAGTGCTTGTAATTAACGTAGATAGCTCTATCAGGTGGAGACTGCCGTAAAGTAATTGTTTCATAGTTTTGTACCAAACTTACCTACCACAGCTGACATTTTCGCTTCATTTAATCTGTTCCTAATTGTTATAAGTGTATTACAAAAACCAGTGAAAGGTTACTTCTATAGACTTTAGTCAGGTTGAAACTATGTCCAGTAAACTTCATCTGAGATGGATACAGACTGTTGTTGTTGTTAACCCTTGTCCAAGCTTTATTTAATCTTATTGTGATATTTCTTATCAAAGACTGTCATTTATTTGAGGTTAAACAAGTTCTTTTTTTTTCACGATTTTGTAAACATTCCGTATATACTTAGAGAAGATTAATTACATAAAACATTTTTGTTGCTCATTATCATAGCATTCCTCCAACTGTTATAAGATAGTAGCAACACGTTGTGCTATCACACTAAACTATCACAACTGGCAGTTATGGGAACAGTGATTATATTGTCACTGCTACAGTTTACTCTAACAAAAGGATGACTCTACAGATATACTGTGTGTTGTATACAAGCTACTATATACCACAACAGCAAAACATGTATGTTTCGACAAAACAAGTACAACTCTGTTACTTTGGAACTGGATAAAAACTGATTACCATATTAGGATAATACTCACTATTACTAAAAAAATAAAGCACATTTAACGTAATATGAAAAAAGTTCTTCAGAAATTACCAATACAACTAGCATGTTAACAATCTTGTCACTTTTTGTATCTGAATAGCAAGAAATTATTATGTAATAGCCCCACCTACCCCCAAATATCATGTACAATTGCACACACTCCAAATAAATGACATGGAGAAAAATTGTAAGGGGGGAAACCTATGGCTTTGCCGAGGACATTTCTTTGTGAACATAAGCCGATGTCACCTCACATCAATCATGGTACAACTTAGAATTGACGGCCACTGCTGATTTTAAACTGCGTGGTTATTAAGGTAATATACTTGTGTTGTTGATAGAGCTGAGGGGGCACAGCTTCTAAAAGTTTGTTTTCTACTTTAAAAAGAAAGAAAACTACTAAGCAAGAGTGACTCCGAGGCTTTTTTTTTTCCAATGATCGCTTGGAATCAGATTGAACAAAGTTAAACGTACGTTCTTGGTCCTCCCGAAATCTGTTTACAACTACTACAGAGGAGGAATGAGGGTTCATTTCCTTTGTGTTGCATATCAAGTGCCATTATTTGATTTTTGTTTAAGTTTATTTGCAAGCAAATAAAAATTACAAAAAAAATGATGTATACAAAATGGTTGTATTCTATTCATTCCAACTGTTATCAGGGCAAACAGAAAGAATTTAAACTTTCTATTTGTATTCTAAGAAATTGAGACAGAGTGAAAAGAAGGGTTTGTTATCACACTTAACTTTTTTTTTGTGACCACTGAAAAACAGCTATTTGTGTATGTGAAAATTTTAACTGTGGTTTATTTTGTCCGCCAAGTCATTAGGACTTTTTTTTTTTTAAATGCTAACAAACTTTGAAAACTTTTTTATTGTGTTTTATATTAAATCAGTTATTTATCGTAATAATATGCATAGGAAATGGTTTATGTTGTTTTAATAATGAGATATTGATATAAACTTGAATTTTCTAATTATTCTTGCAGCCATTTAGGTGAATGGTGACAAATATTTGAATGATACAATGGTTTAAAGAGTTGTTTTAGTTTGGAGTCGAAGAAAATTGGCACATTTTAGGACTTGTATAAAGTTGTACTGTTAACAATATTTAAGTAAGTGATTACTCTTTGAAATTTTAGAATTAAGATTTATATTGTTGCTACATGGTTTAGAACTTGTAAAATTAATACTGTTACAACAATGAAAAGTGAAAACTGTATTGTTGCAATCAGGAGAATGGAATTGACCATATATGGAAGTTGTTACTATTACAATTGTATTTTGTTTTAAGTACACCCAAGAAACATGCATTGCCAAAACTGTAAAAAAACTTGTTTTACTTTTTAAAAAAAAAGTAGACTTAGGTCTTAAAAACTGTCAAAATTTCAGTTTCATAAAAGTGGTTGTAACAATTGTTTTAAACCCTTTTTTTTATCTTATGAAAATTGTCAGTAAAAAGTCAAGAGACTTTAAAAACACAGTGAAAACTAAAGTTGGAACACTTGCAGGAAGCCACCACCAGATCCTGTTCAGAACTGGGTAAAATAATATAACCAGAAGTGATCATTGTATGATAGACTGTGAAAGTAAGTGTAACTATTAGGAGACTGTTCTCCTAATTCTAGCAAGTGTTCATCTTTCAGTTGGAACAAACAATCTTATAATTAGGCTACGAGATGATAGTCGTAGTAGTTGGTAAAGATCTTACTTATCTAATATGTAAATATTGAAATTCTAGGGTTGATAATAAAATATTTGTAAACCATTGATAGTTTTGTGGAAATTAACCAAAAATCTCAGCAAATGATATATATATATAACTTGAGTGATTCTCTTGCAATTACTAATCTGCACTCTCGTACTTTAACTTTAGTAAGTATGACTTCAGGAATCAGAGAGAGATCTAAACATTGACATAGATATAAAACTTGTTAACTTCTACAATCTGTGAAAAATGTTATTATTATTATTATTATCCACTATAAAAAGAAAGTTGATTTTTCTGTGAAAACATTTTATTTTTATCAGAATAGGAATCTGAAAATAAAAATTCAGGTTAAGTGTGAAACCAAACAATAAGTTGAGTGAAGCGACTGTTGTCAAGGCAACATCCAACTTTCTTTGTTTGCCAAACAATACTGTGAGTGAAGCAACTGTTGTCAAGGCAACATCCAACTTTTTCAGTTTGCCAAACAATATGTTGAAGGAAGTGACTGTTGTCAAGGCAACATCCAACTTTCTCTGTTTGCCAAACAATACAGTGAGGGAAGAAGTTGTTGTTAGGGCAACATTCAACTCTGAGCAGTCAGGATAAGCCCTAGATAAAGGGTTTGTGTATACATAAAAAAATAAATAATCTTGTTGCATTCAACAGTTCCTTTGTCTTTATTATACAATATAAAACTACCTTTTGCTAAGTTCTTCAATAACATTAGGGACTTGGTATTTAAAATTAAGATATCACCAAGTAACTAACATGCTTTAAAAACTATTATATTACATTACATTTGTCAGAAATAGAAAGATTTTGACATGTAAATTTAAACAGGCTTTTGACTAGATAAGAACAAATCTATGTTTACTCTCTTAGTTTTTGTTTATCATTAAACATTTTATCCATAGAGGTGTTAAAAGGTAAATGAAATACATGTTTTAGGAATTTTTGAATATTAATAGGAACACGTACATGGATAACTGATGTATTACCTGTTTGTTAGAAAAAAAATGTTGAAATTTATCTCTCTGTCAGTGTTGAGTATGTCGGACTACAAATCCAAAGGTCGTGTGCTCCGCACTTTGGGCTGAGGCTGGGTTATAAGAGTGATGGTCAACTCCTAGTATTCAATTAGAGTACCTAATTGGCTATGGGTCATGTTCCTTATAATCTATCATTTCAAAATTTGGGATGCCTAGTGTAAATAACCACTGCACATGTATTTAAGATAAACTAATAAGGTTCTTTACCAAGTTACTAGCAGAAAAATAATGGAAATGTCATTGAAATTGAAGTTCAATACTATTTGCTTGTAGATAATGTAAACATCAAGTAGAAAAATGGAATGTAGCAAAGTGCATTAAAAAAAATCACAGTTAAGAGGAACAAATAAATCAACCTTTGACCGTAGCTCATAATGAACTAACCTACATACTCTGTTAGTAAAAACAAGCATTTGCAGAGGGAACTAAAAGATAGTGATAATGGTATGTACCATAATTCAGATAGCTCTGAAGGAGCTAAATATTTAGCTGTACTTATTTTGTAGAAGCTATTCGCAGTTTCTTCTGAACCTGGCATGGTTTGGTGGTTAAAGTGCTCGACCTGCACTGAGTGATGCAGAATTGAATCCTGTCTCTAAACATGCTTACTCTTTCAGCTGTGGGGGGCATTATAATGTAATGGTCAATCCTGTTATTTGTTTGTAAAGAGTAACCTTAGGTTTGAGGGTAGATGGTGTTAGTTAGCTGCCTTCCCTGTAGTCTTTCACTTCAAAATATGGAATGGCTAGTGCAGATAACTCTCTAGTAGTTTTTGCAAAATTCAAAATAAACAAGTTTTTCTGATAAGATAATAATTTAGATAAAATCAGCCACTATATTCTTGCTGTCTAGATTTTGCTTATTTCAAAGTACATGGCTAAAAAATTCAAGTAGTCAAACACAGAACTACAAAGGTGTTTTCTAATATTTATGTAGAACAATTTTTTTTCATTATAACCTTAATCCCATCCAGTTTCGGGTTGGCCAGTATTTTTTTGTAAGCCAAGAATTTTTACATTTTGGTGGCTGACCCACCTTGCAACCATATAGGATGAGCACGTTCGACGACAGGTATTCAAACTTGCAACGGAACCACCAGGCCATGCCACCAAGCCTTATGTAGAACAATACACTACAGAAAAGTTATTTATGTTTTGATAAATTTTTACTAAATTACTATTTATAACTAAGTTGAAAATCAAACTTTTCTTAAAATTCACAATGTCATCTAGTCAAATAATGATTGTTGTGTGTCAAGAATAAAGTTGTAAATTTAGAACAAAGCGTTTACCAAATACAGCACCATTTGTTATGTAGTGGTTCCTACGAATTGTCATAAACAAGTAGGCTTGTTAGGCTTAACTTAGCACCTGTACTCAAATATAGAGATTTGAATTATTATGGTTTTACATTACATAAAAATCTTTGAAATTCAAGCACTTCTACTAAAATATATAACACGCAGACAGCATTTGACTGAAAAAGTAATTGGGTACTTTTGTACTGAAATAAAATGATAATTAGATGATGTTTCACCTTCAAGTGAGATTGATTCCTCTTAATTACATTATATTTCTGAAGTAATGAGGATTATTTCTGTCATTTAATTGACCATAATGTTGTGCTCATTTATAAGTTTTATTTAGAAGAAACCACATATCAAACGCTTTGCCATTCAAACAAGCTAAAGAACTTTTTGTTTTTGTTAAGCACAAAGCAACACAATTGGTTATCTGTGTTCTGCCCACTGCAGGTATCAAAATCCGTTTATAGCATCATAAGTCTTCAGACTTACTGCCTGAGCACCAGACATTGTGTTTTGTACTACTAGTGTATCGAAGGTAAAGATTTCAATCAAATTCTATCTATAAATATGTCTGAGGGTATGTAAAGTTTTTAATCAAAGAAATTTTGAAAGCATTTAAATTATAGTACTAACTTGATAAATGAATTTCAGAAATTAAAAGAATTTTTCTGAGCAGTCTGGGGCCACTGGTAATGTGCCAAGACTGTGTAAATAAAGTCCTACAGTTAGCTCTACTGATGAAAAGAAAATATCACTGCATTATAAGAGTACAGTCAAATCTCATTAATAGATTTGAATAACCCAACAGTTGGTGGTGGGTGCTGTTTATCATCATCTCACTTCTAGACCACTAGTGGTTAGGGCACTCGACTCACAATCTTAGGGCCGCGGTTCGAATCCCCGTCACACCAAACATACTCGCCCTTTCAGCCGTGGGTGCGTTATAATGTGACGGTCAATCCCACTATTCGTTGGTAAAAGAGTTGGTGGTGGGTGGTGATGACTAGCTGCCTTCCCTCTAGTCTTACACTGCTAAATTATGGATGGCTAGGGCAGATAGCCCTCATGTAGCTTTGCGCGAAATTCAAAAACAAACCAAACAAAATAATCTAGACCACTAGTTCAGAATTAGGGAGGATTAGTGCAGCTAGCCCTTGTGTGGCCTTACATGAATATGAGAAACAAACAAACCAGATTGAGCATCTTATTTTAATGATGTACTCAAATTTCTTCTAAATTAATGTTAATTCATGTAGTAGCTCATACAATTTGATTAGTGACGAGTTTAATACTTTCACACAAATAAATACTCATTTAATTGATACATGCAGTAAACTCTCGTTAATCTAGACCAGGGGTCACCAAACTACGGCAAGCGGGCCGGATCCGGCCCACCGCTGCATTGTGCTACAAATGAGCTAAAATATAATTATTTATATGGAAATATCATAGATTGTAGATAAAGTTACTATGTAAAAAAAAAATTAAAATAAGTGTAAGTAAAAATGTCCAAATTTGTCCAATCTGATTTTTGCATCTGACAGTAATATAAGTTTTAGGAAAGTCAGTGAAAAAAAAATTCGGCAACTTTTTGTGACTTTGGAAATCAGAGCGCTTTTTGTGTAAGTACCTGCAATGAGAGTTCATTCCCGCAGTCGCCTCTGATAACTTAACTTCCAAGTATTTTTTTCTTAATTTTTGCTTCATCTATTGAGAGATAAATGAACTTCCAAGTATTTTTTCTTCATTTTTTTTTCTCCATCTATTGAGAGATACCTAAACTTCCAAGTATTTTTTTCTTAATTTTTGCTTCATCTATTGA
>NW_013667701.1:100319-106593 GCF_000517525.1 Limulus polyphemus
GTTCGGTCCGGAAAATTTGAACGATCTCGCAACCACCATAAAATTTATGAAATAAACATAAATTATGCATCTTTCATTCTGGAATGAACACAAAGGGATTTAACTTGATAGTTATTGGACGAACATCATGATGTGTTTGTTGTGCAAATATAAGGTAGTGACAGTACTTACTTCTATTGTATTTTAAGTAAAGGTTTTTAATAATAGTTCAGTACAGTCTCCATCTATTGAGAGATAACTAAACTTCCAAGTATTTTTTCTCCATCTATTGAGAGATAACTGCACTTCCAAGTATTTTTTCTCCATCTATAGAGAGATAACTGAACTTCCAAGTATTTTTCCATATTATTTGTTTCTCCATCTATTGAAAATGTTGTTTTCTAATGTAGAGACTCAGTTAATTAAAGGGGCTTGTTTTTTATTATTCAGGTTTAAAATCGGAGGACAAGTCACAGGGAAGGTTACCTTTATAAACAGGCCACATTCCGTAAAGGAGCAACAAAAGTATTTAGGTTATACTTTTATGTTAAAATGGGTTCAGAATACATGCAATGACATAGTCATCGAGAACAAATCAACCTAATAACCCGAGCGAAGCCGGGGACTTTGGCTAGTGAAAAATAAAAACTAATTCTAATATATCATGGGAACTCATTAGATAAGCAGAGGTTATTTTATTTTTACATAAATACTCTTTTAAAATAAAACTAACTATATCTAGCAACCGGTTTGCCCAGTAGTAGGTGACCGTAAGTTAGATAACGAGTTTACTAGATTTGGTGGGGAGAAGTACTTAAGTCTTCGTTCACCCAGTATGATAACGTTTTTCAGTGTGCTTAATAAAGCATGTTTGTTTAGATTTTTCTTGAATAACCTACTGATCTATATAAAAAAAGTATTTATGACAATGTAGGGGTGCTTGCGTAGTTGTGTAGAAATGTTGTATTCGTAGTTTTGGGAACTCTGTATGCTTTTATGATTATTGAATTTTGTATTTTCTGTGGTTTATTTATTTGAGTTTTAGTTTCATTTAACCATCCAGGACAGGCATACTCTGCCACTTGACGTATATAGATTTTATATGTTTTCGGTTGTTGTGCCCCTGTGATTTCATTTACGTGTTTGGTCCAATTTAGTTTTGAACCATACAGGATGGGCAAAATGTCTGCCACCCACACTATATTTAAAGCTCATGTGATAATTCACTGTGGGGCTTTATCAAACATACTGTGGTAAAGAGCGATATGAAACAACTATAAACAAAGAATTATTACAATTTTCGCATAGGTCATCCTTAATATTCTAAGGAGGATATCACATTACACGTGGAGACGTATCATCCTGTCTTGAAAATAAAGGCCAACAGACAGACATTTCGGATTATTCATCAAACCTTTTCTTAGTCTGTGTCAATACATGCTATGTAAACATGTCAATATGCAATAAATTATTTCTTTAATTACACTGTCTTTATTTGAGAGAGGGGTCCTAGGCTTTTTGTTCACCCTGTAGATAAGACCCAAGAATTTGGATGATGTGGCTGCATAGAGATAGTTTCCATTAAGATATAATTTTGGGGCTGTCTGCTCTTTTTAATTGATTTTGTAAGTAATATAATTTTTGTTTTCGGAGTATTTATTTTGATTTTCCATGTGTTACAGTAGTACAAATTTTCTCTGGATCTGGTTTATGATTTGGTCGTGTTGTTGTGCGCGACGTGGGAGGATCAGATACTTTTCAGACCACTTCCTTCCTCCTTGACTGTTTTTTAACATATTTTTTATGTAAACTGGAAAACGTTATATTTAATACTTATGAAATCAGCGCACATCTCAATTTATACCATACTGTAGTATTTAGTTGTACTTTGTGATATCACTTCATTTGGTCGTTTAAGAGAAACTAACAAACAGTTCCATGAACAACTAGTCACTTTTTCGCTCGATCATATTATCAAACGCGCATTTGACATATAATAAACCCTTTTAAATACACTCATTCGTGCTTTTGTGTTTCGTAGACTTAGCACTATCCCAGCGGGGGACATACACTTATGATAATGTAATCCTAGCAATATATTAAATATTATTATTATTGTCTAGTGCAGGTGGAATTAATTGATATACATATTGAGTTGTGAGAGATACTTAGGACTATCATAATCATGTATGATATAACGATCTATAGAAGTTAATAAATCATTTTTATACATATTTTTATCGAAATACTTGAGCGAGCAATCTAAGAGCCTGTCACGGATTGATTGAATATTTTGATATTTATGCATGAAATCGAAATTTGTTGATCTGGGAACTCTAAAAGCTTTGGTAATTACTGAATTTTGTATTGTTTGTAATTTACTTGCATTTATTGGTGGAACATTTATCCATAGTGGAATTGTATATTCTATTACTGGACGTACATATAACTTATAAATTTTGATGATATTTTCTGGTGATGTACCATCATTATCACGATACAGTAGTACATCTGTTCTGGGTCGTTATTCGGTCATTGTGTGCAACCCGGGAAGGTCAGATTTTCAGTATACCTCTTCATCAATTTCTCCATGACTGTTATCTAATAATTTATCAAAGAATACAGATATTACTAGTAAAATCAGGTGTATAAGATGTGATACACTGGGTAAACACTGATTACACAGGCCTGCGAATTTAAACTTCATAAAAGTTGTTTTGGTTTTAATAACGGATTTTCCATAATTCAGCTAAGTAGATTTCTAAAATAATATTCATTTTCTATCACGTAAGGATTTTTTATAAATCGGGAAGAAGAAAAACTCTCACTTAGATCAAATTATTATTTCGCTTACCACAAAGAAATTTTTTTTATTATTATGTTTGTCAGCAAAAATACAAACAAACTGACGAAAAGGAAAGAACATTGATGTCAAACGAGTATGCATCCTCATTCATCCAGATTTTTTGTGTGAAATCTAGTCTTTTAGTCTCAAAACTACGTGTTGTGGTCTTTCTTTTATGTATTGCGTTATGACGTTTTGTGAAAAATCTGTACGTGATGGAGAAATATAGATATCAATTTCGGATTCAGCGTACAGGAATTATTGTGGAGTGTAGAACATGTAAAATTTCAAGACAATAAAATCATGGCAGGCCTGTGTTATTCTTCACTTTTTCATGGTCACGTCTTTGAATAGTATACTCGTAGCATTTAGTGCTAACTTGCTCTTCTCTTTACTTGATCACATACGCTCACAAACAGTTCATAATAGAGTATTTTGCTTCATTTGGTTGTATATGTTAGTAAATAGTTCAGTAGCAAAACGTCACTTGTTTCACATGATATAGCTACCAACAAGTATTGACATAAATGCCCTTTTAAATATACAAGTGAAATCTAAATCTTCTCGCTATCGGGCTTTAGTTCTTTGTAGATTTGGGAGGGTCAGGCACATTTGAACCTCTTTCTCCCCCTGGTACATGGGGGGGAGGGGATGATTCCAGAATGATATTAGTTTAAGCGCTGCAAGGGGATCAGAGTTTTACAGTAGTACAGTTTTGTGTTGTTAAGTCATTTCAAAATTTACGCCAATCTAAAAATCACAGTTAAACGACGATGACGTCAAAGGTGTGCCAATATTATGGAGGGGAGGAGAAGTTACAGTAAAACAATCAAGAAACGTTTCTGTTGTTGATGGATAGTTTTCAAGAATGGGGGTGTTAAGTTAGTTTTGTAGCCGCTGGCCGAACCATAACAAAAGTTCTTTTTTTAACAAATATAAGAATGAATGTTAATTTTTAAAATACCAATTTGCCTAACTACTTGATGGAATAATAAATCCTATAATCAGAAAGTAAACATAGTAGTACTCAGTAGTAGTAGTAGTACTGCTACTAGTACTAACGTTGGGTAATGTTGTCGTGTTGCTGATACAACTACTTATACTATAGTACTAAAAACTAGCAGTAGTTCACATTTGTTTTCAACGTGTAGATAACAATAACTATATATATACTACTAAATGCAACTACTAAATAGACTTAGTTGCTAGCACTAGTAGCGAGGCAAAGGGCCTTGGCGTAACATCTTTTCGTCATTGTTAGGCCTAATCGAGTTTCTTCAGTTTATATTATATATTACAACTAAGCAAAGAACTATCCGTAAGGCGTGGTCGAACACAGTGTTTATATTTTACATTGCAACTAGTCCTAGGTTATGGCGACAACTCGAATTCATGGATGGCATGAGTCGTCATCTACCGAGTCAGAAAGTTCCAATTCCCAGGTGAGATAATTTTAAATTATCGCTTTCACAATCCATTGAGTCGGTGGAAAACGATTCAAGTTGCAACCAACGTGCTAAATTAGTTTAGACTTTAGTGTTAATCAACTTATGGGTGGCTGTTCAGTATAATACTTTAATACTAATAGTATATTATTATTAGTAGTAGTACTACTACTCATGTTTATCACCAAAGCAATATAATAAATTAATATTTCTAAACAAGATGTTTAAATTGCAATGAGGGTTTTAGTTTTAGAAGACTTCATTTATTAAAATATTCACCAAGATTCTACCTTTAAATAATATACTGATATGAAACCAGACTTTGTGTTTTAAAGCAGATGTAAGTTAGTCTTATTTATGTTTGGAGAAAAATGCTTGAGTGATAAAAGTTAAAACTTGAAGATTTACAAAATCATAAATTTCATTGAAATCCTAAATAGTTTTATCAAAGAGAGATAGTACCTTATTAATCTGTTATCTCTTTTTGGAGTTACTTGTTATCTGGATGATGATAAAAGTATAGATATAGTAAACGTAAATTTTCAAAAATATTTTGATAAGGTTTTAACCGTGTCACAAAATCTCAGCTAAGAAAATAACACTAATAGGGTTTGGGGAAACTTCAGTTAATTGGATTTTAAGGTATATGGATGGGGGAAATCAAAAGGTTTAGTCCAACTGGATCCTTGTACCAATGGCATGTCTCAGGGTCATTGCTTGGGACTTTGCTTTTCTTTATTTACATTAATAATATTGGTATGGATCTATTTAGTAAACTGGTAAAGTTTATTGATTACATTAAACTCTTGGTATTTCTAGCTGTGTAAAGGAATGACTTTGTAAAAGTTGGACAGATATTTCACAAATGATCTTTAATTATAGTAAGTGCAAAGTAATGAATTTTGGTTATCATATATTTGGTTTAATGTAGATGAGAACCCACTCAATAGATAGCATTACTGAAGGAAAGGTTCAGGGCATAGAAAAAAGTTACTCAAACCATGAAAGCATTGCTCTGTGGCTAATTCTAAGAACCCATGAATGAAAGCAAAGGAGAATATGCTGTATTATAATATATCAACCACACTATACTTGGCATATCCAGTGTCAACGAAACTTTTCTCCTAGTACCGAGACTCATTATATACATTTCAATTTTCATGAACAACAACTGATATGGTGTGAACCAGATTAAGCCATTGAATTGTAATTATAATCAATTTTTATTTATGTCATTTACAAATCCAGTTTTTTAAGGTAAGAATCAATAACATACTTTATTTTCTTTTTTGAATAAATAAATCTATTAGAATTTTAGGGTGTATTTCTAGACATATTGATTAGAAGCCTCTATATGAATCACTAACTAGTTAGGCTTCTCTTGAAATATTGTGAATAGTTTTGGTTTGCTTATCTAAGCTTATTGTAAAGAGTTCAGAAGATGGCTGCTAGGATGATTCGTGCAATGGAAGGGTTATTTTGGAGAGGTACATTAAGATCTCTTATTTTCTCTTGATAGAAGAATAATGGTTAAAAGGTAATCTTTTTAAAGGTTACTAGATTGTTTAGAGGGTCGACAGGATAAAAGACTTCTGATTTCTTTGTGCCTTATTTTGAAGATGTTAGAGGAATTTAAAAGGGAACTTGATTTCCTGGAAAGTAAAGGGTGGTTTTAAATTTTTATTTAAGGGTGGATGTGCGAGGATAATCATCAAGAATCGGTTTGTTCCTATATGTTGTTTGTATACCATTGGACAGTTCTTTTAACTGTGCAGTAATGTATGACATGCGATCTTTCATTGTTGTTAAATTTTATATATAATGATGCCATTCTTATACTGAGACACCATTGTTATTAATATTATGCACTTAAGTTTCTGATATCATGAAAAAGTATACTATATATTCTCGCAGACATGAGATGAAAATATATCCAAATGTTAAAGGTATATATATATATATATATATATATATATATATACTAGTTACTTTATTAGTATTAGTA
>NW_013667701.1:106614-111426 GCF_000517525.1 Limulus polyphemus
AAAAGTAATTATATATATTACACTCAAGACATAGAGAAAAAAATATATACAAACTAGTAAGTATATATATATATATAATATATATAATATATATATATAGACCTTTATTTTGAATTGTTAAGCTCAGATGGCATTTATTAGCTACTTAATTCCTTAAATAATACTTTCCAGTATTTGGAAAAAAAAAAAACTGTCTGAAAATATTCTCAGAGAAATACGCAAAATAAATACTGCATAATTATTACCAAAACCTAAGTTATTAATTTTATATAAATTTCTATTCCATTGTGCCTTTTGAATGACTATGATAACTGCTATTGTAGCTGAGCTTTTAATTAATTAACTGTGCAGATTAAAGTAGATTTGTAATAGTACTTGACTGTTTAACTATTTGAACACATGGTATAAATATCCCTGTGACTCGTATTTCAAGGACAAAGATTTTAGATACTTTAAATTTGCATTAGTTTGATGTATCTTGGATATTACACCACAGAGAGCCAACAGCAAAGTTGAGTTCAGTTTTACATTATTTGAAGAATGAGTAATATCCATGTCTGGAAACAAAATTATTAAGACTATTTCATTATATTTTGGTAGAATGAAATAATATAACTTTGAATTTGACTAACCTGAGAAATTGAATATTGTGCAGGCAGAATGTACAAAGCCAATGCCTGAGGTTTAACTCGGAAACATTTAATTTTATGATTTCACCAAAAATGTTTTAACTGTTCAAAGATCCTCATATAAATTTATTGTTTTTTACGTTAATGAGGACACTTGTCTTGCAGTCGGCTCATATATTAACTCTATTGCGATGGGTTGTGTGTCAAAGGCCATGTCATTGTGTTTGTTGACTTGCATTCAAAATTTTATTGAACTACTATTTTATGAATTTATTCAATAAATTTGGTATCAATTGTAGATTATAATTCAAATTTCAGTATTATACATTATTTGATTTCTTAATTTAAAAGTAAATATTAAAAAAAACAGCTAAACATTGATTTTTGTGTGTCAAGTGGTATGTTGAATGCAGCACTGGTTGAAAATTAGATATTTGTGATGTCAAAATACTAAGTCTATAGTTTTATACAAATTAGGAACTCAAATTACAGATATTGACAAGCTAGAATATAAAATAAGAACTTCTTATCTTTTCTATATACTAAGATATCGCTCATGTACTGAATCAAGCATAGTAACCTGCCCCCCCCCCCCCGACCTCCTCTATTCATTTTTGTAAACACTCCCTTATATACACATACTTCTATATACGACCGAATAACCAATTGAAAGCTCAGTATGCCTCCTTAGTGGTTTTCTCAGCCATTTTGATGTGTTATTATGTTAATCCCGTTTTTTTTCACACAAGATTTCAAACGATAAGGTAAATCTTTAGTGAGCTTAAAATTTCATATTTACAGCTTAGTTAAGATGCTTGATAAATTATATTGGAATTATATGGTATTGATATTGTAATTTGTGTATTTTTTTTTTTTATTTAAAATATATATATAAAACCTAAAAAAAAATTTCTTTTCACAATCTCCACGTGAGAAACTTCAATAAGGCTTAGCAACCTACGTCAAGCAACAAACTAGTATAAATGTCGTAACTAGAAGGAATAATATTTTGCTTTACTTCTTTATTTACTGTTCTATGTTTTAAGAAAAATAAGTTTAAGAATTTATTTAAAATAACAATAATCTATATACACATATAAAGTATAATAATTGAAATGTGTCTGTATTTTACAAAATACTAGTCGACTAAAACACAGCCAAGACAGGTCAATTTGTAAAGACGAAAGGTCAGTTTTATATTATGCACCACATCATTGTAACTTCTGTATTGTTAGCCAGCCATGGCTGGAAGGTCAATATCATAAAAATAATAATTATATACAAAAAATGTATAATGTTATGAGATTTAAGCTATTTAGACTAAACATTTATGTTTTCCTGTTATAATTTGTTGTCATTCTAGAATGAAAAATGTGTAATTTATAATTATTTCCTAATATTTTATGGTTATTATGAGGTTGGTCAAATTGACAGACCCCATAGAGTTAGGGTAGAGAAAATAACAGAAAAAAAGATAAAGTTTCACTGAAAACAGACATTTGAAATGTATTTAGGAGGTTTTAGAGATTACACAAATAATATTTGAGATTTCTGGGATGAACAGTAGTTTTTTTAGTTATAGCACAAAAATCACTTTGCACCGGTAAGGAGAATAATGATAGCTGGATAGTAATGGTAACTTACATTTAGCTAATTTATGTTTACCATACTTAAATAAGCAAAGAGGATGTTTGAGAAATTCAATGTAGACAATGCAGACCATCTCTGGTGTGACTATTTTTACATGAAGATTTATATATGTATTTTTGTAACTCATCTTTTGAGTTTTCCATCATCAATTCAGAAAAAAATTAAGATGTAAATTTATGTACAACTATTCATACTTATCCCAAGATAATACTTTTAATTTTACTCTATACATCTTTGTGCATATATTTGTATGAATCTGCCATAATAGGTTATAGGATGCAAATGTGTTAATAATATATAAGCAGCTATTTCTCATGATAATTCTCCATTATACACTTGTGCCCTCATTTCTCATGATTGTACTCATGTGTATATTTGCAGATATAAATTTTATGATTTGTTTATTTGTGATATCTTTGCTGCATAATAAGGGGATCACACTGAGTTTTATTCAGGAAGTGGTGAAAGTTAATATCTATGGTTTTGTATTCACAAAGTATATAAAACTTTGGATTAGTATACAAGTGTGTGTGTGTGTATGCACAGTGATAATAGTTATACCATTTACATAGTGAAATCCAGCCACTGATATTAATATAACAGAACACTTAACCCAGTTTTAGTTTTTCTTCCTCTGATAGTGGTAAAAGTAATTGCCAGTTCTGGAGCCCCTTGTGAAGGTTTGTTGAGCATGCATACTGGCAGATTTCAAATTCGATGACGAGGAACCCACTTTGAGACTAATAATGCTTGGAGACGGCTTGAATGGGTAATGAAGAAAAACTTTAATATAAGTTTAACATAACACCAAATGTACAACGTTTCGACAAGGTTTTATCATCATCAGGTAACGTTGTATGTTATGTTAAACTTATATTAAAGTTTTTCTCCATTACCCATTCAAGTCGTCTTCAAGCATTATACTGACAGAGCTTGACATTGTGCCTCATGAATGATGCTGTAAATGCTCTAAACTTAATGTAGGTTACATGGTTTATGAACACTGAATTGCATTGCTTATTTCAAAATGTATAATTTTACTTTTTCTGTGCATTTTATGATGAAGACTTACTTTGTTATATATATATTTTTTTGCTTTAGGATACTGAGCCACCGAGACTACTTCGTCTTCGGGTTGTAGCTGGGCATGATTTGGCTAAAAAGGATATCTTTGGGGCAAGGTGAAAAAAAAAGCAATATAAGATTCTCTTCAAGTCTAGTACTATTTCATTTTTGTCATGCAAAAAAAATACTAGAATATTAATGGATAAGTTTTTAAAATAAGTCCAAATGAAAGAATTAACATAAAGTTATTGTTATTACTATATACAAGTATGTAATTCATTATATTCATTAGTTTTTTTACCTTGAAGTAACGTGCACACAACATTTCTGCTGTCTAATGACACACACTTCTCCAATCAGGATAGGTCAGCTTCCACAGCTACTTCGACAAACTCTTCCTCCTCACATGATATGTACCGTATTTGATGGACGCATGGGTATATAAGACGCACCCCCCCTTTCAGCAGGTCACATTCAGGAAAAAAAGTTTTTAGTGTATTTAAGCATATATTGGTGAAAGTAATCTAACAGCACATTACACAAGCAGAAAACTCTTGAACATAAACTAAAACACAGTAAGAAAATGGGGATACACTTTAATCATCTTCATAACCAGAAAAATCTTCATCTTTGTCACTACTGCTGGAATCACTGACTTCAAATAACACATTACCCTCCATCCTTTAACAGGATGCTGAAAATTCGACTGCGTCTGGCCTATGCAAATTTCCTATTTCTTATTTCGTAGTTGGAATGCTGTACTGATCGTATGCTAGGATAGTGAGCGTTAGGAAGAAGATTAGCCTGCGGAAGGTCTCAACTTCGCATATTAGATGCAGGGCGATTTTTTTGAACCAAAATTTTGGGAAATAAGTGCGTCCTATATGCCGTCAAATACAGTATATCTTTTTCATATTTACTACTCCACACTTTATACCCTTTTTATTTCTGAAGAAGAATAGTCAACTTCGAAGGTACTCTAGATTTGGGATCTTTTAAAAAAACTGTATTTGAAATACAATATTGAAAAGTTTTCAGAACTAGTTACAGATTTGTTTGTTTTTGGAGAAGGAGTTGTATGAAAATTATTGGATTTGAAGATGACATGTATTAGTACGATTACCGATAAAATATTTTTCAGTAAGTTTGTTAGTTTTTGAGATCTTCACTAGACTTGTTTAATGTTATCACATATATTTGAAATCAATTCATTCACACTTCTTATAGAAAAAATAACATCTTTCAATGAATAAAAAAAAGAAAAACTACTTAAATTAGTTGTGAAGACAAGTGTAGTAGAATGAACAATGTCAAAACAGAGAGAACACAAGGAATAACCCCAAAGAACAATATCAAGAACAAAAATAAAAAGTCAAAAAGAAATTTCTAATTCAAGAGTCAGACTTTTCTCACGTTGTTTTTTCTTTCAGTATTTGAATTTCCTATATATATATATATATATATATAT
>NW_013667701.1:111524-137701 GCF_000517525.1 Limulus polyphemus
AAAAACTAAAAAGTTTAACTTAACTTAACTAACAAGGTACGTAACTTTCTTTCTACGTTACGTTTTTCGTTTTTCTTAGTAGTTAGTATTACTTACTATATATATATATATATATATCAGGACATTTAAAAAAATGTGCAATAATTTTCATTTTTGGAAGTGTAACTAGATGTGTTCAATTTGGAATGAGACTGTTTTTTGGTCATAGTTTAAATAAGAAATTATGTGAAGAACATAGCATAAAATTGTGTGTATAGACACTGTTTATTATTAATAAAAATGCATTTCAGTGATCCATATGTTCGAATTGATCTAATGAGAACTGAAACAGAGACTCGAGATACAGACAGAGAAGAAGAAAGTGTAATTGACTCGGTCTACACTAAAACAAAAAAAAGGCAAGTTTGATATTTCGCTTATATTCATGTACATGTTCTTAATTGGATTTTCCATGCAATGACAGTGCTTGTTGTAGATGTAAACCTAAACAGCGGAGTAGTGTGTGACTTTACATACAAAAATGGAATTTGTATCTCATGTTTCTGTTAAACTTTTAAAATATAACTTGCTATGGTAATACTTGTCACATTTGTTAAGAATCGGTGATAACTCCAGAATTATTAACCCCAAAGTGAATGTGTATATTTAACACTTAATAATTTTCTTTTCTTTCTTCCTGAACTCAACACTTGGTATACGAAAGGTCTTCTGTCTTATAATTCTTTCTGTATTTATTATTAGAAATATACCTTAAGTGTACAAACAATTCAGTAGATTATATCATAGACACAAAAATAGGAAGTGAATGACTATAAAGGTTTCATTTATAACATGATCACAACCATTACATTGAAGCATATTTGCTCTTTAGTATGTTCCAAGAACATTAGGAAGCACTTACTTTAGTAAATTTTTGTAGGGCTTCAACAGGGTTTCTTGAGAGAAAAAAAGCATCCTCATAAAAAGTTAGAGTCCAAAAACAGGATATTTAGAATTGCTGATATTGTTTGAGTTAATTACAGTTATAATTGAAGATCATGCCTAAATTGTAAGGAAAGGAAGTTCATAAGTATTCATTTTAAAAATCACTGCTCGGGAAAGATAAGAAAGCATCAGAAATCTCTCTTGAAAAATTATGAATAATATGATACTATAACATGTTTTTTATAGTATCTTACATTTTCTTTTTTTGTCTGCTTAAACTAATCTTTTATCACTGAAAATTAAGCATGTTTTTTTTTTTGGCTGCTATGAATTTTTTTCCTGGTGATTATGTACAAAATTTTCACAAATAGCAAAGTCACATGCCATTTTCTGAGCAAGGAATTGCATAAGCAACCAGGAAACACCATAAACACCTGCTAATGTAGACTGTTATCACCATGAACACCTGCTAATGTAGACTGTTATCAAGATATTTTGATCTGGTGTCCATCATTGGTTTGGCTGCTATGAATTTTTTCCTGGTGATTGTTATGTACAAATTTTTCACAAATAGCAAAGTCACATGCCATTTTCTGAGCAAGGAATTACATAAACCAACCAGGAAACACCATAAACACCTGCTAAGGTAGACTGTTATCACCATAAACACCTGATGATGTAGACTATTATCACCATAAACACCTGATGATGTAGACTATTATCACCATAAACACCTGCTGATGTAGACTGTTGTCACCATAAACACCTGCTGATGTAGACTGTTGTCACCATAAACACCTGCTGATGTAGACTGTTGTCACCATAAACACCTGCTGATGTAGACTGTTATCACCATAAACACCTGCTGATGTAGACTGTTATCACCATAAACACCTGCTGATGTAGACTGTTATCACCATAAACACCTGCTGATGTAGACAGTTATCACCATAAACACCTGATGATGTAGACAGTTATCACCATAAACACCTGATGATGTAGACTATTACCATAAACACCTGATGATGTAGACTATTATCACCATAAACACCTGATGATGTAGACTATTATCACCATAAACACCTGATGATGTAGACTGTTGTCACCATAAATGCCCGATGATGTAGACTGTTGTCACCATAAATGCCCGATGATGTAGACTGTTGTCACCATAAATGCCCGATGATGTAGACTGTTGTCACCATAAATGCCCGATGATGTAGACTGTTGTCACCATAAATGCCCGATGATGTAGACTGTTGTCACCATAAATGCCCGATGATGTAGACTGTTGTCACCATAAACGCCCGCTGATGTAGACTGTTGTCACCATAAACGCCCGCTGATGTAGACTGTTGTCACCATAAACGCCTGCTCATGTAGACTGTTGTCACCATAAATGCCTGCTCATGTAGACTGTTGTCACCATAAATGCCTGCTCATGTAGACTGTTATCAAGATATTTTGATCTGGTGTCCATCGTTTGTGGTTTTGGCATAAACAGAATATTAGTGAATGCTTTTTCGTGTGCACTCCAAATAATTGTTAATTTTTCTTGTATACTCTTATCTTTTTAGCTTACATTTTAATTACTAAATGTATCAAATGTTTGAGAAGGATGTCGAAATAACTTGGATATCTTGTTATGTATCGAGGTCCAGGGATCTGAATCTCTTGTGGTTAGACGTTGGTAAAATTATTGTCATGTATTCTTTGAAGTGGTAAACGTACCAGAAACCCGAATTTAAACCTCAACGTTAGCAAAAGTTTAATTCTGAACAGAGGATTATTTCTTTTCTACTGAATCTTGTTATTGTAGTGACAAGGTGCTCCTTTAAGTATCGTGTTTTTATAAAGATCAATACTTCTTAAACTGTTTGATATCAAAGACCAGTTTGCTGCCTCCCTAAATTGTTGTGACCCATTCAAAAGCAAGTACAATGAAAAATGACTTACATATGAATATTCTATCAGTTTTCTTTTATTTTTTTTTAAATCCAACAGAACGGCAAAGTGTGTGTATGACAGACCATTATTTGATAACACACTGCTATAGATGTAATTCTCATTTTGAGGAAATTAATTTTTTTTGTAAGATGATTTATTTTTTACCAATTATTGAACTTGAGACCTATATCTTCAGTTTTACTGCTTTGAAATTCTGATTTGATAAATAAAGTGATCCCACCTTTACTAGACTTTTCCAGATTCAGCACGTGTTAAATGTTGATAGGTTTTTTTGACAGAACTAAAGTTTTAACACTAATTGTATCGCAATGCACATAGCAATGAATGCAGGGAATCTTTTATACAAATTAATTATTCTTGATAGTGAAATAAATTAACATATGTTTTTTTATTTTATCTAATTTTTTTATTTAATTACAAGTCATGGATTACAACTTGTTTTTGCCGAACGAAAATATTTTTCCTCAGTGCACTCGTAGTAGTCCAAAGAATAGAAAAGTCAGACTTAAGAAAATATAGTAGTTCTTTTTATTTTGCTAATTGACATTTTTGCATGTTTATCGGTATAGTATTATTTTAACATTTCTTGAAAGCCTTTTAAAAGCTATATCATTCAAAATATCTTGTTATAGTTTCTCTTATTACTACTTTAATTTTGTTTCAAACAAAACTTATATTTAAGAAACTTAAATCTTATACTTGTTGGAAAAAAAGAGAATAATATATTGAATATTATTACTTTTATAGTTTGTTGATTTATTTGATTACTCGTATAAGTGGTCGACAATAAGGGCTAATAGATAAAAATATCAGTATATGTTTCGGCACAGATGTGGACTATGCTATCATTTAATAAATAACTAGGTAAAATTTTATACTTGTATTTGTTAGTCTTAAAAATTCAAGCATTTTAGTTTACAAAAAAGTGTTTTTTATAGAATTATTTGTACATATGTATCATTAAACTTTTAAAATAAAAATGGTACAAGCTTTGGAAATAAACCTGGAACATTCTGTAACGTGCTTGCAGTCAAATCCGTAAGTGTAAAGAAATGTGACTCAAAATACACCTTCAGACATCAGTGAAGTGGACTTCAACCTTTGAGTATAGAAGTAACATGTAAATAAAATACTTAATGCGACTTATGTTTAAGTGTGGACTGAAATGTAGCTAAAATATCGTGAAAAATTAGAAAGGTGAAACAGACATTTCTTCTCAGATTTTTCTCTTAATCTTAACTATTTTACTTTATATAAAAAAAGTCTAAATAAAATTTCTTCATAAAAATGAAGATTTATATGTATATTATGGTGAATATTGCCCAGATGAAAATTAAATAACAAATATGTATGTAAAATCAAAGCTGGAGAACCTTATTATTCTTTGTGTATGTGGAATTATTTAAGCTAATTTTAATGACACTTTATTGCAGACTTTGAATCCGAGGTGGGATGAAGAATTCATTTTTAGGGTATGTTTTATAAGCCTCTACAAAGTAATTTTTAATTATATGAATTTATATTTACTTAATTTTTGAGCCTCTCCTTTAATTTTTGACAGAACTTGAAACTTTGCATTTATACTCTAAATATTTATAGAATGAGAACAACAGCAGGAAAAAAGTAAAAAAAAAACATCCAGTGTAATTGTATAGAAGCCCTATAAATGGGGGAAATGGAATTTTGTATTAGTTTCTAACTTTAGTGTATCTTAATGACTTTCAAATACAATATATAATATTAATTATATGTGTACAAAACATATAAATGTTTCTTGTTCATGGAACATGCATATTACACATGGTTACATGGTTACACATGATGCTTGAGTTGAGAAGTGAAGCTAATCAACGATACAGTCCAGGAATCGAATATGATCTACCAAAGAACATGTTGCTCTGACTTTGTAAAAGTTTTGGCAGCATTTAGAAAATTGGAGCATATCTTTTATCAAAGCTGCCTATCATGAGTTTTGCTAGATATCTTGCAGTTATTACATCCATAAAAGTTAGACAAGTACAAATGAATTAAAATTATAATTGTGTAAATAAACAAAATTCTCACGATTTACGTCGATAAAGTAGAAAAATCGTATCCAAGTAGGACAAATTCTCTATACTGTTAAAAATTCATGATCTAAACATACATATTTATTTTGCATTTTCAGCTATAATATTACTGAGCAGGCTTGATAATCTTATCCAATTTCTCCAAAACTGGCTTAAGTCTCAATGATCTCGGGTAATTAAGCCACTGAGCTTTCCGAGTTGTGAAAGAGAGGGTGTTAATGGTATAAGTTGATTAATTTTGATATTTCTATTTATTACGTTTTCTGTATAGTTAATTAATTAATTTTTAATCTTATTTTCAGTTTTGTATTGACTTGATATTTTAAACATTGTTAGTTACAGTTTATATTACCTTAAATGGAAATTATCTTACAGGTTAAACATACTCAGCACAAGCTGGTGTTAGAAGTTTTCGACGAGAACAGACTGGTACGTGTAATACTAACAGTAGTAATAACCTAGTGTGACATTCCAACCATGTTGTGATTCTTTATGTACTGTCGGGTAATTTTTCTACCAAATGGTTTGTGAACAGTATAAAACTTCATATGATTGCACCACACACTTGGGAAATTCACATGCAAGCAGATGGCAGCACAGTAGCAAAGCTAGGTTTTCATCACCACGCCTTTATATATAATGTCCCCACGAACAGATTCTTTGATGTCTATGAATTTGGATCATGCTGTTTTTTGATGTCACTTGATTTGTACCGTGTGACATTTCCTTGTAATAATTGGAAAGTAATTTGCAATTTACAGGAGCCTAAGGATTGAGGTAACTCAAGAGGTGTATTCATGGTGTTGTATACAATAACCTGCGACGTGATATCACAGCAAGGAGGAGATATTAAACATGTTATTCACAGTCTTAAATCTCTCAAGTGTGTAGTGTAATGTTACCAAATTTTATGTCATTAAGAATTACTATAACAAAAATAAAAACCCATAGAAGTGTATTCTTTAAAAGTGTCAGTGAACTGTTGTATTAATGTTTTGAGCTTTGGTGTCGAGAACTAACAGTGTTGTTTATGAATTATTTGGGATACAGAAAGAAGGAACAAACAGTTTTATATTAATTATGAGTTTTGTGAGCTAGAAAAATATTTCTGGGAATTAAAATAGTTAATTTTACATTGTGGAGTAGATATATTAACAAAATTTAGAGCTTATTTATTACTTTGATTTGTTACTGTACATGTGAAACACGTTCGAGAAACATCTAATAACGAATTGAGGAATTGTTGCTTTTCAGAAAAAACATTGTTGTCAAAAATAATTAAATCAATCTTATTTTTGTTTGCGTATTAAATCTTTGTTGTTGTTTTTGCCTCACCTGTTTATATTGAAGGTGTGTGTGTGTGTGTGTGTGTGTGTAATAGCTATAGAGGTTTCTATAGAAAAGGTTTAGTTTGTGGCTTTTGCTCTGTCATTTGAATATGTTTGTTTTAAGTTAGAGATACAGATAGCTGATAGTTTTGACAACAGAGGGAGTTGAATAGAATTATACTCATTAAAGATTAAAGTTTATTTAAATTATGAAGTATTAGCTGACGAGCGTTAGTCAAAGTGAATGATTTTATGGTTATTTTTCGATTAGAAGTACATTACTTAGCAAGGGCTTAAAAAAATCTCAAGTTTAATCCCAAGCAACTAAAACTTCTATATTGTTAGAATACAACCATGCTGAGTGAGAGTTATGGTGAAAATGATTTAGTGAGGCAGATGAAAGATCATCATGTTTAACTTTGCAAAATGATTTAGTGAGGCAGATGAAAGATCATCATGTTTAACATTGCAAAATGATTTAGTGAGGCAGATGAAAGATCATATTTAACATTGCAAAATGATTTAGTGAGGCAGATGAAAGATCATCATGTTTAACATTGCAAAATGATTTAGTGAGGCAGATGAAAGATCATCTACTCTCTTATGTAATATCTTTATAATTACACTTTCAGACAAGAGATGACTTTTTAGGTATGGTTGAACTGCCTCTTCAGAATATTCCGTCGGAAAAACCTGGACGTAACATTCCTTTCAAGTACTACATCCTCCGACCTCGCAGGTTTGTGTTTACTTTAATCGTGGCAGTGTTAAATGGTGTTATAACAGTAAGATAAGATCATTGTAAAAACACAACACTGAAATTGAAACAAATTTCTTTTATGTAGCAGCATTTTGAGCAACCCCTGTTTGTCAGGCTTAACATGAAACAAATAACAGTTGTGCTTGTGAAAATGTGTCACTCAAGACAAACAATATGCAGTTAACTAAGGAAAGAAGTATGGAAAAGAAGCTATGTAATATAAGTGAACAACATTGTAGATATATAAGATAAAGACAAAATCAAAATAATGCAATATTTATGGATGTATAGGTTTAAAAACTGACTAAAAATCAGTTCATTAATTCCAAGAGTCTGTTTGGCATCTAAAAAAAAAATGGTTCTAGTAAATGCCATGGAAAGTTGACTTAACACTAGCTCTTCATGCAAACTCTGTAAACCGAGTGCTTTCAAAAGATGGACCTTTCTTCTTCAGGGACAAACTGGGAATGATAGTGTAATAGAATGAGTGATATATAAAGGGAGTTGAGTGATGTCGTGTGATCTTCCAAGTAATGTTTAGTCTCTTATTCCATGTTGTAAGTGTGTTTCATTTCTGGTACAACGTGACCAGCGACTAGAGCTTTATGTAAAAAGGTGTTAGGGATAGTTTGCTTTAGAAATGGTTAAAAAAAGAACTAAATAAAACTATACTTAAGTGTTTAAGTAAAATAACGGTGACACCTGGAGACTTGTTGAAAAAGAGATGTTAAGCTAATTTATTTATATAAACAGGTATGGAAAATTATCTAAAATAAATAGCAAGTTTTAGAAAAATTAGGGTTCACATTACAAGAAAGAAATAAGCAAAGAATGAAAATTATTTTTCTGACAGAGATGAAACCAGTGATCAGAGATCACCGATTCCACTTTCTCATATGCTGGCCTGTGGTTTTGAACTCGTTAGTTTTGAATGGTATATTTACTACCAAGTGATCAGTGATGAAACTAATATTTTACTTTAGATGCTGTCCATTGGTCTCTAATTCCTTCAGTACGTTACCCTCAGTGGATTTGGTTGATAATAGGCAAGCTGAAATGCTAATTTTGTTGGCAGTTTTAATTCTAACTGGCTGGCTGTGGAATTGCTTAAACTCTACGCAGTAGAGTATGGTGATATTCATATACCAGTTCTTTTGGCATGAGCACTATTACAAGAGAAGGGTCATGGTAGTATATAACTTGTGAATATATGTGTATTTCACCATTATTTTGTTTTAACAGTCCTAGGTCAAGAGTCAAAGGCCATCTAGAAGTTTATCATGCCTTCTTGCCTTGTGAAGATAGTGACAATGAGACAACTTCAAATCAAGAAAATGAGGTAAGGAGGATTTTGTTTTTTTCTAGTTTTTGAAATTACAGTTTACAAAACTAAAACTATTCGTGTAGATTAATTTCTAATCAACTTCAATAGTTATCACACTTTGTTGTAGTTGAGTGCAGACCTTGCTATGGATAAACTACATAGTGAACATTCAAATATGTATTGAACATGCAGTTTAAAAAAAAAAAAAACACATTCTTTATGAATGCATATTTCAAATCCAAATGTTTCTTCCTCTACACTTCTCGTTTTTTGGGTCTATTTATACCCTAATTTACTGTGTTACTATTCTATTTATTAAACATATTCTTTATGTTTTAAGATATTATTTTTTGTCACTTTTTTGTGAGAAAATTAAAACACACTACTGCAGGCATAAAAAGTTACATGTAAATAAAACCTACATCTGGCTTTGATTTTTGATTGATGTTGTTTACAGAGTTACAATTTCATCCAAATAGAAATTACTGCTGTTTGTAGTGTATGTACTAATATATTACAGATAAAAATTTGTTTTGATTCATTACCAGTAAAAATTGTCAACGTGTAATTTATATTGTGCTATATATGACAGGGATGATTTTTATAATAGTTTTTGTCAGATGTGGATACAAGTTTTATTGATCACTTTAAAGAAAACTTTCAATTCAAAGTTGGATATGCGTTTTTTAGGCTGGTTGGGATATAGTTGACTCTGAAACAAGCAGTGTTCAGGAAGAGGGTCCTGCTCAGCCCGTAATGATGCCATCTTCAACAACAGCCCCTCCTTCTCTTCCCACTGGATGGGAGGAACGTCAAGATGCAAATGGCAGGACGTACTATGTGAATCACGTAGCTAGAACCACACAATGGGACAGACCCACAGGGTACAGACATGAGTAGTTTTTCTTTGTGTTTTTTTTAATAGCCTCAATTAGTGTATTTTTAAATAATGTTATCTCATCATCAAGATGCTCCAAGCTTCACCTGTTAAGATGAGATGCCGTTCACTGTTCAAATATTTTGAATTACATTTTGATGCAACTGGATAGACTTGACTAGTTTAAGGACAAATTTTACCAGTGAGTTAGGGTTTAAATCGAGTTTCCATATTTTTTGGTTTCTTTTTAATGGTATGTGATTCAAACATAGTAAATAGTACTGAAATACAACATTAATTTATAAGTAATTTTAGATTTAATATATTTAACCAAGCTCTTAAAATGTACCTTTATAATCCATTTGTAAATGTTGATAAGTTACATGATCCAATATTCCAACTGCTGACGTACAACACGTGTTTATCCAGTTGTAAATTTGATAAGTTTCATGATCCAATATTCCAACTGCTGATGTACAACACGTGTTTATCCAGTTGTAAATTTTTATAAGTTACATGATCCAATATTCCAACTGCTGACATACAACACGTGTTTATCCAGTTGTAGATTTTGATAAGTTACATGATCCAATATTCCAACTGCTGACATACAACACGTGTTTATCCAGTTGTAAATTTTGATAAGTTACATGATCCAATATTCCAACTGCTGACATACAACATGTGTTTATCTAGTTGTAAATTTTGATGAGTTACATGATCCAATATTCCAACTTCTGACGTACAACACGTGTTTATCCAGTTGTAAATGCTAATAAGTTACATGATCCAATATTCCAACTTCTGACATACAACACGTGTTTATCCAGTTGTAAATGCTAATAAGTTACATGATCCAATATTCAAACTTCTGACATACAACATGTGTTTATCCAGTTGTAAATGTTGATGAGTTACATGATCCAATATTCCAACTTCTGACATACAACATGTGTTTATCCAGTTGTAAATGCTAATAAGTTACATGATCCACTATTCCAACTGCTGACATACAACACGTGTTTATCCAGTTGTAAATGTTGATGAGTTACATGATCCAATATTCCAACTTCTGACATACAACATGTGTTTATCCAGTTGTAAATGCTAATAAGTTACATGATCCAATATTCCAACTTCTGACATACAACACGTGTTTATCCAGTTGTAAATGTTGATAAGTTACATGATCCAATATTCCAACTTCTGACATACAACACGTGTTTATCCAGTTGTAAATGTTGATGAATTACATGATCCAATATTCCAACTTCTGACATACAACACGTGTTTATCCAGTTGTAAATGTTGATGAGTTACATAATCCAATATTCCAACTTCTGACATACAACACGTGTTTATCCAGTTTTAAATGTTGATGAGTTACATGATCCAATATTCCAACTTCTGACATACAGTTTATCCAGTTGTTTGTGTATTGTTATTTTTAATATGAATTTAAAGCAACTGTTTGTAATTAAGCAACTTAAAGTTAATTAACATATCATAAGGAAAATAAAGCCTGTTCACTGTAATAGCTACAAAGAGAGAGAGTGCTCACAGAAGTGCTAAGCCCCATGAGTCTGGCTGATGGAGATTATAGCTTTTCATATTTATAATAGTCTTGTTTGACCACATCAAATGTTATTATATTTGAAACAATCTTGTTATAATAAAGAAATGGATAAGAAATATTTTTGAAAGCATTTTGAAAGTGGCAAAGATATTGAATATTTTTCTGTAGCACTGACAGTACCCTAGATCAAAGTGCTTTTCATATAGTAGTAATTCCATGTTTTCGTTGTGATCCGTGTGTTCTGTACTATTAGTTCGTTGTTAATGTGTTTGATTCCTGTTAGCATTGTGAACCTTTACTGATATATCAGTCCAACTGCTCATTCTGGTAGTCGTGATTTTGAAGCTTTCTGGTTTATTAAAGTTTTTTCAAGAAGTTTCACAATGTGTAAACTGAAGTTGTATGCTTTCTATTGCCAATACTGTGTAATATGACCAGCATAAAATACTTAGAATCTTCAGTGGGGTTCAACGGTTCTCTCATGATTCACAGAAGTCCCCAATACATTGATCAAGCTCCTGCATTTTCCCCAGTTATTTCTATAGCTAAACCAAGGGGGGCCTGTATCAGAAAAAAATTCAACAACCCTGTGGTACTTGAGCTTACGAGTGGGAGTATGAACATAGTTTTTAACATGCCCACCTGCATCCCATGGGGTCCAGGAAGTCTCAATCCAATGCCAGATTTGGGTTCAGTTACCCTGAAAATCTATTATTAGAATTCCATCATGTCTGTGTGATAAACTCCTGGGGGAATTTTAGCTCCTCATGTAGGAGGTGGGGGGGGGGATACTCTGAATAAATAGGGACACTCTTCATGTCAACTTCTGACTCTGCCTGTCACATTTGGTATTGTTAGTTGGACATACATACAGTTACAAGCTGAATTAATATATTAATATGCACATGATGGTGTTAATTTTCACAACATTGTCTAGCCAAGTAACTTATAAAGTAAAAGTATATATATATATATAAAACTAACAAAACAATATTTATATTGCAGACTTTTCCCTTTTTCTATTTTGTATATCTTCTGGTCTCATAGCTTTGGCTATGCCATTTAAGCTAAGTTACAGATTTGCATGCGATAGCGAGGTCCTACTGTCTTCCATACCTCACAAACTTGATCTCGCATCTCGGGCAGTATTGAAAAAACTAGGATAGCATAAACTGTTTTGTCATCACTGTTCTACTAAAAGTAAATGTGAAATTTCATAGCGGCTGTAATAAGCAATGGTTAATACTAATAATTGAATTGAAGTGAATTGCTGGTGGTACACTAAATATTGCTGTTTTGTATCTTGGAATGGACATTTGTTTTGATCAAGCTTTATTTGATAAACCTGGTTTTCAATCTTAGAGCAACACCCATAGAAGAACAAGTCCAACAACGTAGCTTGGCTTCAGCACAAGAATTTAGAAGAAGAGTTCACATTAGTGTAGATCGATCTGACGAAAATGAAAGAAGGGACAACTCTGAAACATTAAGTCAAGTGAGCTTGTGCTTCTCCTGCGTGTAATAAAAACAAAGGTGTTAAAAGTGGAAAATACTTCTTATGGTATTTATTCAACCATAAGCTAATCAGTGAATGGGATAAATTAATTATACATAATGTTTTTTAAATTGCTATTCTCAACTAAAGATTTTTATTTTTAGAGATTGTTAGGTAAACAAACATCAATATACATGTCACAAAGTTTTTGTGAGTTATGTTAAAAATTTAATTAAGCTACTTTCTTATCATGGTATACCAATAAATATAGCATAAAAACATATCAAATTTTCTATATTTTAATAGTTTTAATAAGTTTTAAGTTCTTAATTTTATAAGGCAATATTTAAAAAAGTCCTGAATTTCCCCTGGTATGAGAATTGTGACATTTTCTCTCTAGGCATCTCCTCTTCTCTAATCTATTTACCATCCTTCCGAGCACTACAAAACTTAAAGTAAATTACTTGTTATATTGTTGTAATCACTCAGGCAAATCATAAGTTTTATAGTCTTCAGTCTTATTTGGTTACACAGCCGTCAAATAGAAAATCAGACTCCTTTTGCCATGCTCACCTATCTTTCAAAAATTGTCAATAGTTTTCTTTGATGTTTCAATACCATATTATTTATAATAAATAGAAAGTCTAATGACATATTGTGTTACATTGTTTTCTGTACAGAATATTGTCAGTTTCACTTCCAGTTCAAGCTTTTTTCCCCATGGGAAAGAAATCAATGAGGTTAGCTGACTTTCTAATGGCTCTTGTCACATATTTAGAAAGCCAGAAAGATTATTGGAAATATTCTGATTTTTGCATGTAATTATTCTTTGGTGCATTATTTAATCACATAAAAAATTATTTAGTGCAGTACTACCATTAGTATGTATAAAAAAAATAAATAAAAAGTAGGGTTAAGAGTGTCATTGACAGTCGACAAAGAAAAAAGAGAAAACCCAGGTAACTACTTTATTTCTTGTTTTTCATGTATATTCTTTATTTATTATTATAAAAGTAATTAAAATGTAAAAATAGGAAACTTTTTAGTTTAATTAAGGTCAGATTAGGTAAAATAAATAATAATAATTATAATTTAATTTTCCACGAGGTACACTCATGAGTAGCTCGTGTGTAATGTAATTCAATAGTGTGGTGCACATTCACCAAGCGATTTACTACTTATAATAGCATGAATAGTAGTTAGATACGGTTCAAATGGCAATAAAACAAAACTTAAGTATAAATACGTGTATACTGTTACGAGTTTTAAGCTATTTAGGATAAACAAATGTAGTTTCATGTTACAATTTGAAGCCATTTTAGAAAGAAAAGGGGGTAATTTAGTTTTATTTCGATTTTTATTTTGGTGGTTACGAGGTTGGTCAAATTGACCAACCTTGTATAGAGTTACAGTTGAGAAAATAACAGATGAAATGTAAAGTTTTTACTGAATAAAATAACATTTGAAATTTATTTAGGAGATTTTAGAGATGATGCAAATGAAATCTAAACTTTTTGAGATGAAAAAAGTATTTTTAATCTTAATGTGGAAATCACTTTGTACTCAGACTGTAAAAAAAAAAGTATATATATATATATATATATATAATTCATGGACAAATTTTAAGTAAAAATACTTCATTAAAAATTCTGATTTTCTGTGTACGAAAGACTTGCAATGTTTACTAAAAGTCTGTCAAATTTTGTTAAGAAACACTTACTGTAATAAAAGTTATAGTATGGAAACTATAACGAGTACAAAATGATTATAATCTTGTTTAAATCAACTGACCCTGTTGCGATAGAGAGAGTTAAAAAGCATAATGGTTTATCAAAATTATTTGTTAACAAATAGCCTAAAATTTAGTTGAACCACTTTCCAGTTCATGAAATACCAATTTTTTATTAAGTCACTCTTTAAAAAATATTCTTCTAAGTTAATATTTTTGTTGCTCTTAGCTGAAAGTAAGTATTAATGAGAAGTTTGACTGTTTTCCTCATTTATGCTATTTATGTTATTACTAACAGTGTTTCCATCTCATAGCATTCTTCTTACTGTCCATAACGAATTCAGATAACTGACAGTGTTTTTTGTTGGAGTTATTCTTATGTTTACATTACCATAAGTAAGTGGTAGTATTTCACCAGTTGAGACAACCTCAGAAGCATAACTAGCAAGTGTCCTACTCATATATAGATGAGTTGCTCGACTTGTTAAACTTGGATTGTTTCTTATTATTATAGATATTGGAATCTCAAAGAGCTGAAACCCCTAATAATAGGAGACATTCTGAGGTCAGTATGGTGGTATGGTCAGAACTAAAACTATTGTTTTCTAATGCACTAACTACACACAAACTTACTTACTTATGTCTGTTGTCATATTACTTACATCACAATTTACAACACGTGTAACTTATTGTTTTGCTTTCATAAGAGCATAGGTCAACTTTTATCTCCAAGCAGTCATTACTTACACCGCAGTCTTCTTGTTAATCTCTACAGATTGTTTCACTTGTAACACTTGTTTTACCTTTGACAGTAGCACAGCTATTAAATTAATTTGACTATAAACAGTAGTTCTATTGGGATATTGTTTGAACTTATTGTTTGACTATAAACAGTAGTTCTATTGGGATATTGTTTGAACTTATTGTTTGACTATAAACAGTAGTTTTATAGGGATATTGTTTGAACTTATTGTTTGACTATAAACAGTAGTTTTATAGGGATATTGTTTGAACTTATTGTTTGACTATAAACAGTAGTTTTATTGGGATATTGTTTGAACATATTGTTTGACTATAAACAGTAGTTTTATTGGGATATTGTTTGAACATATTGTTTGACTATAAACAGTAGTTTTATTGGGATATTGTTTGAACATATTGTTTGACTATAAACAGTAGTTCTATTGGGATATTGTTTGACTATAAACAGTAGTTCTATTAGGATATTGTTTAAACATATTGTTTGCTATAAACAGTAGTTTTATTGGGATATTGTTTGAACATATTGTTTGCTATAAACAATAGTTCTATTGGGATATTGTTTAAACATATTGTTTGCTATAAACAGTAGTTCTATTGGGATATTGTTTAAGCATATTGTTTGCTATAAACAGTAGTTTTATTGGGATATTGTTTGAGCATATTGTTTGCTATAAACAGTAGTTTTATTGGGATATTGTTTGAACTTATTGTTTGACTATAAACAGTAGTTTTATTGGGATATTGTTTGAACATATTGTTTGCTATAAGCAGTAGTTTTATTGGGATATTGTTTGAACATATTGTTTGCTATAAGCAGTAGTTTTATTGGGATATTGTTTGAACATATTGTTTGCTATAAACAGTAGTTTTATTGGGATATTGTTTGAACATTTTGTTTGCTATAAACAGTAGTTTTATTGGGATATTGTTTGAATATATTTTTTGCTATAAACAGTAGTTTTATTGGGATATTGTTTGAATATATTTTTTGCTATAAACAGTAGTTTTATTTATTACAGTGAATTATGTTTTTTATTTTACTTTGTACAGTAAATCTATTTGTATTTCCATGATTTTATGTTTTGCTAGAAATAATGTGTTAGTTTAGATCATTTTGTATAGCAACTTATAAATTATTTCTTTTGATCTTTTTATGTAACTCTTTAACTCGTTCAGCCAAGTGAAGCCATTTGTTTCACTAGCTTATAGCCTCCCAGTGGGTCAGCAGTAAGCTAATGATCTTATAATGCTAAATTCTAGGGTTTGATTTCCCATAGTGGACTCAGTAGATAGCTCAATGTGGCTTTTTTCTAAACTAAACAAACAAACACCATGTTATAAAAACTTTTGGAGGCTTGAACTTGAACTTATTTTGACCCTTTTTAATATTGTAAAAAATTATGAACTTCTTACAGATTTTGAGAGAGAAATTTTTTTGTATAAATTTTGACAACTTTTATTTGGCCATTGTGTAGAAGTGATTGGTTTTTTTAGAGCAAAATAAGTATTTCTACCTTCACAGTAAGCTAGTTTAATAACTTAAGCCTAATTTTGTTAACTTGTAGAAAATTTAAGAGAATAAATTTTTCTTAGTGTACAAAAACATACATTATATTTTTTTCTGATACTGAAAATTCATGCAGGATCAAAAATTAGTTACTAAATAAGAAACTCGGTAACTTCATTGCTTCTGTAAAGTAGATTATTTTTTAACACCTGAAGAAGGATTCTGAAAAAACTTGGATTAATTTCTTATGTTGTGATTAATTATGTTTTTAATACGAGTTTTGCTCCCGCGTTTCAAATATTTTGATGACCTTAAACTAATGGTAAAATATGTTGTCTTGAAAGTGATTTGTTTTAAAATTTTCCAGCCAATTCCAGCAAACATGGTTTCGCAGTTGACAAACCTTCAGATTTCTTCGGAAGGTCTTCCTGCAGGGTGGACCATGCAGGTCGCTCCTAATGGACGTGTATTCTTCATTGATCACAACCTAAAGTCTACCACATGGGTATGTCAGTTGATATATGGAATCAATCTTACGTTGTATTCATTAAAACATTAAAAACTGTGGAGAGAGCTGTATAAGTGATATTCTTTAACCAGTAGATTACTCCAATTCACTAAGATGTTAAGAGATAGAACAGGTCACAAATAAAAGGTGTGGTACATTAGTCAACTGATTTAGCTGTGATAAATCTATATGTATTACTACTGCTTAGGCACTGTGGGTTATATCATTGAACTATTTTAACTGTAATACATCCATACCTGTTATTACTACTTATGCGCTGTTGAGTGCATGATCCGTTAAGAGATAGAACAGGTCACAAATAAAAGGTGTGGTACATTAGTCAACTGATTTAGCTGTGATAAATCTATATGTATTACTACTACTTAGGCACTGTGGGTTATATCATCGAACTATTTTAACTGTAATACATCCTTACCTGTTATTACTACTTATGCAGTGTTGAGTGTGTGATCTGTTTAAGTTGTTACGTGTCTGTAGATTTGTTAAAATTGCATTTATTGTTGCAGGAGAGTAAACGTATTATGTTAATTTTGTATAATAAATTGATAACAGTAGTTGTTTTTTAGTACTCTGCAGATTATTAATTATAGGGAAATGCTTTAAATGTTAAGACCAGAGTTTCAAGGTCTGAAAACGTGGATGTTATTTATTCAGTTTTTCCATTCTTATAGGTTGATCCTCGGACTGGCAGACCTAGCCCGCTGCCAAATCAGAACAATGTTCCAAATAGGCCTAGATTTGACAGTGTGGATGATCTTGGCCCACTACCGGTTAGCAATAACAGTCAAATACTGTAAAACTATGACCTATGACCTGTAAATCTTTAACTCTATACAGACTAGTTAGCACCTTTAAGTTCTCAAATGAATATCTAATTTCAAAATTTAAGTGTGAACAATAATTCTAATATTATTTCAATGATTTTTTAACTGAGAAGTATTTTTAATTGATATTTTGTAACATTTATTTCATGCAATTTGTAAATAAAAAATCAAAAAAATTGTTCAATTTGTTATGTTACAGTGTATGAAATATGGTGTACATTAGGTAATGGTTATTCTTTTGAAAATTTGTGAAATGAAATGAGCAAGTTATTGGTAAAATGAACTGATGATTTATTTCTAAGTTTAATAGATCTTTAACTATACTTGTTAGTTTTATATTAAAGTTTTTGTTTGCATACTAAGATTCCATGTGGAAGAGAAAATATCACTTATGTCAGTATTCATATGTTATCCACATTTATGAGCCTACAGTGTTTGTTTCTTGAATATTTTGCCTCTTTTTCATGGTTGATTACAGGAAGGGTGGGAAGAGCGTGTCCACACCGACGGTCGAATATTTTTCATTGACCACAGTAAGTTTAATCACAATATCAAAAGTCTGTTTGGCTTTGGATCACTGTGTAGAGGTATTTGTTGTGTTGTTTTTATGGAAGGAGTGGGAGTGACTAGTTCTTTCTTTACTTCTAAGGTCGGCAGTATTTGAATCAAGTGAATGTTTATAATATTATTCCAAGAGCACCTGTTTATTGTTAGAATCAAAACCACTACACGTGTGTGACCCACATTATCTTGTCTTCAAAATCACGTAGCAATTTGCATTGTATCATTGAACTGTGGTAATCACACATTCAATTCTTTTACCCGAGGCGACATTTGAATTCATTAACATATTTATAAGCAGCAGTAAATTTTATCAAAAGATAATCTGATAACTGATTCAATTATTATGAATGAATAATGGGAGGCTATGATTGTTGTTCTGCTTGGATTCCTACTACGGGTCATCCACTTGCCTCTAAATATAAGCCTGTTGTGTCTGAAAATATTAACATTACTTTGTGACGGGGATGAAAAGTAGAGGTCCTACTCATCTGCTCACATTTGTTATATTCCATCAGTGAACATACCTATTCCTTCATGTCAGATCCAGATGCCAAAGAAAAACCCGATGCAAGTAAATGTGTTATAGACTTTCCACAGGCTGTCAAATATGGCATCCAAAATAAGAAAAAAACAAACAACTAAAACTGGTATATTTATGTTTAAAATGAGATTGAAATAAGAAACGTAGACACCCTGTCAGATCATATTAGATTGTAGATTTAGCATAACACCTCTTCAACACTGATATATGTATCTGATTGTAACTATTATAAACATAAGACTTTAGTAACTTCTCTAGAATCTGAAAACTCTGAAACCCAGTACAAAAACAGCTCAGTTGACCATGCATTTCAACCATCACTACATAAAACAACAAATTTAGCAACAGAGGTAACTATTAGTAAAGACAACAGATTCATTCTAGTTGATATGTTTACAAAGGACTCTGCAAAAATAACTCAAAAAGCAGCAGAAAATTATACAAGGATTGTTACACAAAGTTACAAAACAAAGGAGTATGCTGTATGGAGAGTGTTACGGAGGACGGTACCTAGTTTTATACTCCCACGTGTTGCTACATTTAATGCTTTTTAAAGCAGAACAGCTGACTTACTGGCATGGAAAGGACACAATAGATTGTGTTGGAAAGCAAGGACTTACTCGTCACCTTACTGTTGTTGCTGTTATAGCCTCTGGTTTGCTGAACTACTATTTATTACCACACGATTTGGAAATAAAATGCATAACTGACAGCTGATTCCAAATTGATTATATAGATAGTTAATACTTAGTAGTGAGAGTTTCACATGAGAACATACATGATAATGAAGCTTCAAAATTTTTTATTTGTGTGCTTTTGTATTTGTAGATAAAAATGTTTTAAAATCAGTTTTTAAGTTTATGTAATCTTTGATGTTAGTTTTTATTGATCATAAGATTTGATACTTTGTAAAACATTACATTTAGTACATGATGTGTATGTTTTTGAATTTCTTTTACTCAAAGAATTCATAAAGAACGTTTATGTTTCAATTATTTCAACAAAAACAAAGTAAAGAATAAAACAATAATATGTGTATATTGGAAGACTAAAAATAATGAACATTTGGTATTATCATTTGTTTGTTACCAGTTTTATTGTTATCTAAAGCGATATTATTCAAATCTTTACTGTTGGGATTTTTTTCAAATAGTAAAAACTAAAGTGGAATAGTGAATTAATCCTTTTGTGTTGTAGATACAAGGACTACACAATGGGAGGATCCTCGACTAAGCAACCCAAACATTGCTGGTCCTGTATGTATTTTTTGTTAAATTTTATGAAAGTGAAATATTTATGTGTTGAGTTATTCAATGAAATTGAAAATTAAAGTATATTAAGATAAGTTTCTGCTTTCCTTACAGTTGTATGACCTCATTAAATCTTAATTTCAATAGTTCTAATCTCTACTCGTTCTTACTTTACTTCTTACCTTATGAAATATTAATTTCAATAGTTCTATTCTCTGCTTGTTTTTACTGTAGTTCTTACCTCATTAAATTTTTATTTCATTAAGATAGCATAAATTGGCACCTTGGTGTTGCTATTAAGACTGATCTGAACAGAATTAAAGGATTTTTTGATCAAATTTAAAACTGTGCCGTAATATCTTTAAATATATCTTAATAAACTTTCATATCTCTGAAGGTAGGCTTAGCAATTGTAAATTAAATTTTTATATTGTGTGTGTGTGTGTGTGTGTGAATAAATAACAAATTATTGCTAAGCACGGTAGAATTGTCCGAGAAAAAAAAAAGGCTGTCACATTCAATCTATTATTCAATGATGCTTACAAATAACTGCTAAAGTTAGCCTTATATGAGCACCTAATGCCATTATTCAGTGTTTCACATCTTGTATAACAGTAATATTATTCTGTTTTTCTACCACATGTAGTTTTGTGGGGAAATAATGAAAAGGAAAGCTACTACTTAGCAATGAGTTCAGGTTATAAGCATAAATTATATAACAACCATTAGTGACTTTTCATTGCACAAACATGATATTTGCCAAAACAGTTTCAGTACAAATAAATAAAGAAAGAAGGAATAATCTAATTTAATATATAAGGAGATCAAGTATTTATACAACTGACAAATGTCTGAGTTCAAAGACAACAGTTTCTTAATTATGAAAACAATACATTATATAGCAGTTTACTTTTTTTTTAAATTTTCAGTGGGGCTGAGCTTGGCAGCTTTGTGTGTATGTGTAGTGTCATACTTCATGTCCTCCCTGTAATTGATATGACCCTAGCATGTGGTGGAGTCAATTTTATAAACTGCAGTGAATTGGTGTGAAGTTGGAAAATGTGGGCTCTGTAAATATCCCCTTAGCATTAGTCCAGTGCTCTGATGTACTTGTATCATCCTGCAGAAACTGATATGATATTAACAATATATATTATCATTGAATTATAAATATAAAACAAATGTTCACTTATCAACATACTTCAAAGAATTTGTTTAAAAAAAAGAGGGGGGAACAAGTAATAAAAAAATTACGTATGATGTAAGGATGGCATTGCCAAATAGTACTGAAACAAGATAAGGATGAATACACAAAACCATGCAAAAGTTCCTATATAAGTAGCCAGTAAACATTGACTCAATCTTACAAGCATATGGTTATTAGCCACTGTAAGACTGTATAGCACTATTCAGTTTAAATGCTTTTATTCAAACCTGAATTCATGCAACTGATAGAAATTCAACATTTAGTTATAGATAAATGTTTTTCTTGGAAAGATTTGACTACTTATGTAGGAAGTTTTGTATGGTTTTGTGTATTTATCTCTACCTTGTTTCTGTGCTTTTTGGCATTGCCATCCCTACATCATCTGTACTTTTTGCAAAATGTTTTTTATTACATGTACTCTTGTCACAGTATAAAAAATATATGTTACGAAAACTCTAAAAAAATATATGTATTCAGACCATGTTGTTTCAATAAATTTAACACTAAATGAAAGTTATATCAATTCTAAAGGCATTGTTATTTATAGTATTTTGAAATTCGTAAAATGTTTTTTTTTGTGTAATAATGTACAGAACAAGTAAAAAAGGTTCATAAATCTTTCTTTAAATTAATACTTGCAAGTAAAGTCTTTGCGTAATTTGAAAGTAAAAGATCTTACATTATTATATGGGATTGGTGTATTTTTAAACTCCTCAAAGTCCTTTTCTTCCTACACTTTCCTAAAGTCCGAGACAGACGTATAGTTTGTGAAGGTGTTATTAATCTGGAATTTCCTGTTTGTTGAAGTTGACAGGATGTTTATACTTGAATTTTTGATATGTAAGCAACAGGAAATGGACTAAGAAAATGGGAATGATGATGCCATCAAGTTGGAACTTCCCATCATTCAGAAACCTTACATACCTTTATTTTTTCATCAGTTATTGTGGAGTTTATTTTGTTGGTAGCCATATAGCTTAGAACCCTGGTCCCCCATAGGCAGCCTAAAAGCTACTACCAGCCCCTTTAATCCTAATATTTGGGCTGCAAGACCTGTTCGTTAAAAGTTGAGATATGTTTAGCACAAATTTTGTTTCCATCCACTGATTAAATGTGTAATAAATTAATTATCTGTAAAGTTGCATTTCCTTCCTAAAGTCGTTTTTGTTGGTTGTTAGACAAAACTGTTCACCAATGCCATTACACACACATTCACACTGATTATTGTGATTAAGTGACACACCACAAAAAGGTAATTGGAGACTATTGAATAGAGAAGAACTTGTAACATTACGGTGTAGCAGTCTAATTTAAAAGTTACATTACAGCTAAGCAATTTGTTCTGTTAAATTAAATATTTTTGTGAAACTTTATGAGTTAGATCTAATATTACAGAGCAATGTCGATTTGATATGGACACAAGCTCCGACACTTTCACACGTCCTCTTCAGTCCAACAAAACAATAGTTAATCTAAACTTTATTTTAGATTATATTAAATGGTATTATGTATTTACCTACTATATATCAGTTATATTACAGCTGAAAAAAATGTGTATTTTTTGTAATTGTTTTTATCATGAACGGTGTTGCCAGATTGAGTGGGTATCTAATTTGTGGGCTTGTTTTTGGCACTGTAATAGTTTTTATTTTGAACGGTGTTGCCAGATTGAGGGGATACCTAACTTGTGGGCTTGTTTTGGCACCCTAGTAGCTATTGCATTTGGATATACTTTTGAATGTTTTTAAAGTTTCAGCTAAGGATGTTAAAGAACTGTGTAAACATACATAACCCCTCAGTATATGGATTTAAAGTTTTAACTATGTATGTTAACTAAGGATGTTAAAGAACTGTATAATGATATGTAACCATCAGTTTATGGATTTAAAGTCTTAACTATGTATGTTAACTAAGGATGTTAAAGAACTGTATAATGATATGTAACCGTCAGTTTATGGATTTAAAGTTTTAACTATCTATGTTAACTAAGGATGTTAAAGACTGTATAATGATATGTAACCATCAGTATATGGATTTAAAGTCTTAACTATGTATGTTAACTAAGGATGTTAAAGAACTGTATAATGATATGTAACCGTCAGTTTGTGGATTTAAAGTTTTAACTATCTATGTTAACTAAAGATGTTAAAGAACTGTATAATGATATGTAACCATCAGTATATGGATTTAAAGTCTTAACTATGTATGTTAACTAAGGATGTTAAAGAACTGTATAATGATATGTAACCGTCAGTTTATGGATTTAAAGTTTTAACTATGTATGTTAACTATGGATGTTAAAGAACTGTGTAATGATATGTAACCGTCAGTATATGGATTTAAAGTTTTAACTATCTATGTTAACTAAAGATGTTAAAGAACTGTATAATGATATGTAACCGTCAGTATTGCATTGCTGTTGCTAGGCATCTAACAATGTATTGGTATTTGTGGATGTGACATACAGCCATATATTGCATTCTGGATAATATAAACAAGTGAGCCTTAATGGATGAATTAGTACACTAGGTAAAATTAAATGGGTAAATAGTCTAAGTACATAAAAATATAATGGGAAAATACCTCATTTATTGGCCTACTATTTTGTTTAATTTCTCAACATAATATTGGGCTAGTATTTAGCTGGTTTTAGGTATAATTTTTCAACATAATATTGGGCTAGTATTTAGCTGGTTTTAGGTATAATTTTTCAACATAATATTGGGCTAGTATTTAGCTGGTTTTTGGTATAATTTTTCAACATAATATTGGGCTGGTATTTAGCTGGTTTTAGGTCTAATTGTTCTACATAATATTGGGCTAGTATTTAGCTGGTTTCAGGTCTAATTTTTTAACATAATATTGGGCTGGTATTTAGCTGGTTTTAGGATTCAAACATATTTTAATTTCTGTTGACCCTTTTCATGAAGTGGAAAATTGTGACAAACATTTTTGAGATAATATGTAAAAGTGTGGTGGAAACATGTAAAGCAGTGTTTATTTTAATTCCAAGAAAAATATCCGTAATTTCTAACATTGTAAAATAATTATTTTTCAGGCAGTGCCATATTCTCGTGATTACAAACAAAAGTATGAATACTTAAAGACGAAACTTCCTAAGCCTGTAAGTCCAAGTTCTGTAATATATAAAGCAGCCTTTGTATGAGCTTTAGAGTATTGTGTGTTCTATTTCTTGTATAGTAGAACTAGCTGCTAATATGACCATCGTAATTAATTGTGTTTCTGTTTACACAAACAGATGTTGTAGCCAGATATTGCTGTATGATTGATAACATTATGCTATGCACTTTGTTATATCTAGAAATGAATTTAGATAATGGAGATGGAGCACATTTCTTATTCAGGTGGAAATTGTTATTATACAGTGATTATTTTTAACCCTGATTTTTAATGAATGATGAAATAGTTATGCACAGTTACAAACCTTCAGAATTTGTGAAATTTCCGAAAGGTTCAGTTTTGTTTTAGAATGATCATTATTTATCAGCATGATAGCAAGATAACAACCTGAATGCTGTTAGAATTGAAAAAAATATTTATTTTTTACAGATAATTTCAAATTTAGTCTGCTTGATTTGAGAGAGAATGTTTCTTTGACATTATTAGCTCATCATTGTACTGTAGCAATCAGTTACACTTTTTAATTTTTTCTCATTCCCCGCTTGGAAGCTCTTTTGAATCCATAAGAAATTGATTATTTTTAAATATAGTTTGTTTTTTGTTTAATTTATATTTGAATGCAATTTTCTTTTTTCTTTCTTTTTTTTTTTAGAGCAATGTCCCAAATAAGTTTGAAATAAAAGTTTCCCGTGCCAGTATCTTGGAAGATATGTATCGAATTGTATCCAGTGTCTCTAGAGTAGACTTACTGAAGACAAAACTGTGGATTGAGTTTGATGGAGAAGAGGTCTTAGACTACGGAGGAGCATCTCGTGAAATGTTCTTTCTGCTGTCTCGTGAGATGTTTAATCCTTACTACGGACTCTTTGAATATTCTGCTGCGTCAGTACCTCATCATTCCTAAATTAATAGCTGTTAGTGAGGCTTGCAGTTGTCCAGTAAAAGAACTTCAATTTATTTCTTGTAAAAAGCATGTAAAAATATATTAGAGCTTGGATTGACACACAGTTATTTGTAAAAAGAAGAAACATAGATATTGGAGATTTTATTCAGATAATATTTAATGTTTGATGCTTCAAGACTCGTTACTATGTTACAATAGTTACAAAGCTATTTATTGAATAATCCTTAGTGTATTATATTAGTTTTGTCACTTAAAAATCAAAGAAAAACATTTAGCGTTAACCCTTTATCATCGATATTTCCTGTTTTGTTTTATTCTCATATGAAAATTTTGAATCAAATAGAATTAGACTTAGTATCAGTTTTCTAAATAGTGATTTAGTATATTTATATTACCAGTTGACTTCTTACTAATAACTAAACAACCAAAGTATGAATGACAAAGATTTACTGATGAGCAATGACCTCATGACCTCTCCTTTCAATATGGAAACAAAGTTGTATGTGTCAGTTTTGGTATCATGATATTTTGCCAACATTATATCTTGTTTATCAATTTCAATCCAATAATTATGTTTTGTTTAGAATAATTAAGAATTTCTTGTATTTGTGTGTTTTTGAACACATTAGAGTAAACAATATAATCATTAAAAAATAATTTATGTAATCTGACTAGTTTATTGTCTCAGGCTGTGGTCTTACTGTACCTGATAAATCTCTTAGTTTGTTGCTTTGGGCGGTGGTCTTAATGTACCTGATAAATCTCTTATTTTATTGTCTCAGGCCATGGTCTTAATGTACCTGATAAATATCCTAGTTTGTTGTCTCGGGCAGTGGTCTTACTGTACCTGTTAAATCTCTTAGTTTGTTGTCTCAGGCAGTGGTCTTACTGTACCTGT